>NC_057800.1:706169044-706194980 GCF_018294505.1 Triticum aestivum
CGCCCCTCCCCGAGCCCATACACACACACACAAGCATGATGAACACACACACACACACACACGTACACACTACAAGAATCCTGTTAATACCTGACGGTATAAATCCGTCATGGACCAGTGTTAAATCGTCAAGGAAGAACATGCGTGACGGATTTGAAATCTGTCATGTATATCGCGTCATAATTTGACCACAATGCTATCCTCGACGGATCTGTGAAACTGTCACTGATTCATGACAGCTTTTGACCGTCATGGATGACACTTACCTGACATGCTCATAACGGCGTTAGCTTTTCTACCACGTCATCATTTGACATGGATCTGACGTGGCAGCCCATGAACTTAGCAGCCCAATAAAAATTACGGCCCATTATTTTCCATATCAATGCAAGACCTCCCCCCCCTCCCCCCATGTAGTCGGCCCAATTGGAATTTCAGCCCATTAAATTTCAAATCGGTCCAAGCCCGACTAATTTCAGCCATATAGATTAGCCCATCTCGCAATTCTCTTGGTCCATGATTTTTTTATTTTAAGCCAATATTTTTTTAAGAAAATACATGCTATGTGATTAAATAAAAGGAAAAAACCCAAAAAAATTACACACACCAGATGATACCACGTGGAGGAGCAAAAACACAAGAAACTTCAATGTACAAACAAGTGCTAGAGAACACTCTATGCTACTTTACAGTCACTGCTGCCCAGCGCTCAATAGACATCAACCGTGGGTCAATCCCATGCCATCCTGGACACAGATCCAGCCACCCCTGCCAACATCATTGAAGGAAAGCCAGCAGATCGCCTCAACATATGTTCCCGAGGAACGGCGCGACGTTGCCTGCACATAGACAAACCGTAAGACTAACTCAAAAAATCAAAAGTATGGGTTGAAGCATGGGTTTTCATCCATACACAAAATTGTACCAAAGGTAAAGGGAACCGTGCATGTCAGCTACAAATATTGGTATTTTTACTGTGACACCAATGCAGCACAAGCTAGCAACTAATAACGTTTTCAGGATAACATAACATCACGTTCGAAATATCAAACAGGAAAAGAAACAGTAGCACGGAAATGGATGATAAAAGATCATGGTACATATATTCTTTCCCTTTCTTAATTTCACAATACAACGTTCAGTCGCAATAGAGGTCAAATCAGTTCCATGGTTTGGTTCTATATATAGGTTGGTAAAAAAAATGCTAGTCAATGCAAAAGGGTCCAGTCAGTTAGCTAGTCATTCATAAAGTAGAATCATGTGAAAAAAGAAGAGGAATAACAAGCCGCCTGACAATGATGCATACAGTATTATGAGATCTGAGATGTTCATGAAAACAACACAAAATGATAAAATTGGACCTAATTAAGACCATAGTGAAATCCAATGATGGACAGAAAGAAAAGCAAACCGAATATAGTGAGTTCCCTATTGTGTTGAGATGATTATATAGAAACAAATCATGTCGCCGCTGGCCATATCAAACATTTACGGATAGGGAGAAAGTGGCAACTTTGGTGTCGCTGCTGTACCTTGGATGCGCAGCGAGCATGCAGCCGCACCTGTACCTAGTTCCCTGGGACCTTGAGAACCTGTACCCATTGTTGACCGTCGTCCTCCCTGCGGTTTGGCCTCAAGAGATTTCTTCCACCTCTTGAGAAACCAGAAAATGAAATGCAAGATCATATCGAAATTGTACGGAAGAAAAATATATAGTCAACGTAACCAGTGTGACAACTTGAAGGAAAATATAAGACATAAATTGCAATATTTATTTCTCAACAAAAAAATAACAAGAAAAGATATCTAGTTAGTCCAATTTAACAAAATCTGGACAGTAGCACAAGTATTTAACTGAAGATGTAGCAGGCAATCAAATGAATATATGGTGAAGATGAATAAAATGAGGCACTCAACAACTTAGGCATGGGGTCCCGGTCGTTGATGGAGAGCGTTTGATGCTCCAAATCAAACAAACAAACAAATATGTTTAGCTCACCAAGAACAGGAGCACTAACCAAACAATCCCTATCCAGTAGAAGTTTTAGGCAGTGACCAGTGAGTGGATGAGTTAAAAAGTAAGAAATATGAATATTTTGTGTAAGGTAAACATAAAAACATTTTTTTGGTAGGACTAAAGAGCTCTTGAATGTTCTAAAGCACAAAGAATTAGGTATACTATCCAGTAGGACTAGCGTCCAGCAAGCATTGACAGGACACATATGTCATTAACAAAATGATAAGAGTATCAGGATCATTATGGTCTTGCTAAAGTGCCATGTTTGTTCTTTCTGCTTCATGGCTATCCTAAACAATGTTGGACTTAATCACGATTAGGTTAGCTTGTCCGGTACAGACTATTCATCCCGAGCCAAGTCGGTCATGTACTAGTAGAATATAGGTTCTGTATATATTGTACGTGGCTGCCCTGTAAACGTAAGTCAGATCAATATAGAAAGAAAAGCAAAGGCTCGACACGGGCCTTTAGCCATCATCTCAGCGTCTCTGTGTTGGTTCGTGTTTGCGTGTGACGGTTGGATCACAGAAGAGGAGACGGTTTGGATTTGCGATCCGTGGGACGGTTACCTCAACCAATCACAACGCGAGTTTTCCCTCACGTTGGATTGCCACATCAGCACCATCCATCCATGACGGTCTGAATGGTGCATACGAACTAAAAATATAGGCCCAGTCAGTCGAGCCATGACGGTTTCCGTGACGGTCCCTCTTTATCTATCATAATTGGGCTACCGGTTTGGGGGGCCATCCTCATGTTGCTAATATATGACGGATTTTGTGACGAACGTGGTAAAACCGTCATAATTTGTGACAGTTTTCGAGAACGTCACCAGAATACTGTCATGGATTAACAGGTTTTTTGTAGTGACATATGTATGAATTAATGCATGTATATATTAGTATATACGTATTTTGTATGTTTAATTAGTTTAGATTTTTTAGATTATTATTTTTTCACTAGTATATATGTATGAATGAATGTTAGATGGATATAATTAGTGTTTAATTAGTATGGAATTTTTTTATATAATGTTGTTTTTTAGTTTTTTAATGGATGTATAAAAGTTGTGTTTTCTGTTTTTAGTGTTAGATGCTTAATTAGTATGAAATAGCATATAGAATTTTGACATATGCAATGATAGCATAATTAGTGTTATATAGAAATGTCAGAAATTTTAGTTATCAAAATCCAATCATTAAAAAAATGTTACTTTTTGCGGGCATATAGCTAGTATTTGTTCTCGACGATGCCCGGCCCGCATCCTCGCCGTCGACCCGTCCGCGACGACGTCCGACTGACCCATGTCCGGGACTGGGCTCCGCCGGGCTGGCACTGGGAGGTGCTGCCTGGAGGGGCGCGCCGCTTGATGAGGAACCTGGCCCCGGGTCCCGTCGTCGACCCTGATCTCGTTTGGTGGCGTTCGCGTGGGCCAGTTTCGGTGCGGAGAGAGCCGGCCCCGCCGGAGGTGGTACCTCGCCGTGTCAGGGAGGAGGACAAGCACGTCCATCGCTACATGGTTGCGTTAGAGGGCGGCACGTTCTCCAATACCTGACAGTTTCTTCAGGGATCTCACTTCAGCTATGATCCCGTGAGCCTTCCTTCTCTTTGGGCGTCCACCGCCCGCGCCGCAGGAACCGCGAGTGTCCTAGATTCTTCTGTAGTATTCGATCTTTAATTAGCTACCTAGCCAGTGATGTACTATTCAATATTATATATTATTCAAGACGATGTATTCGAGATTATATCTATTATTCGAGACGATGTATTCGAGATTATATATATTATTCAAGACGATGTAATTTGAATACTAAATTGTTTTATATTTCTTTTGGCATAGTTAAATAGAAGCTATGGTGGACAATACCGAAAGAGTGGGAGAACATACCATGTTCGATATAATACGCAGGCCAGATGATGATCAGAATGAAGAAGATTATGACGGCTCTGAATTTCTAAACAACACCGGAGAGGGTGATATGATATTCGATCGCGACGACCGAATTGATGAAGTCATGACCGGCGAGGTATATATATTTATATAAGCAGGCATCTGGTGATCATCACATGTTTTAAATGAGTTGAAGATATATTAACGAATCGATCTTTCTTCTTTCAGCCATCCGGATTGAGCAAATCTTCAGGCAACAGGACGAAACAAGGCCCAAACAAAAAGTTGAAGGAGGGCGTAAAGTATAATATCGAGGCAATCAAACCTAATGGCGAACCATTAGCGCCTAAGAAGATTGCGGACAAGTTCGTTCGTCAGTGCGGAGTTCTTGTGAAGGACCAACTCCCGATCTCCCTTCAAGAATGGAGAGAGCCAGCAAAGCCACATCCAGATCTTACTTTTGTCGACGACAGACAAAAAAGTCTGCTTTGGGATACTCTCATGGAACATTTCACCCTACCAGATCATTTCACAAAAGCAGATGTGCAGAAAGTCAAGGATCGTGAATGGGACAAGTACGTCAAGGGAGGAAGGAAGAATCTAGTATTCGAGGGAACACTAGAGAATCAAAGTGCTCAGTGGGACGATTTCGTGAAATTCAAGGATTCAGAATTAGCTAAGGAACGGTCGAGAATAAACAAGAAGAATGCCGAAAAAAGGATAAGTTCCATAAGCTGGGGCCAGGTGGCTATGCGGTGGCAATGCCTAAGTGGGATAAGTCTGAGAAAGAGATGGAGGATGCAGGTGTCACTCTGGTTACTAAGAGCTGGCCCCCCAGGTGCATGACTTGGTTCTATGCGCATGGGGGGGAGTTGGACCCGAAGACAGGCAAAGTTTCGACGAAGGCATGTCTGAACGGAGCCGACGATAATATACTTGTTGCAATAGAAGAGGCTCGAACAGGGGTGTTCCAGCCCGACAGAGAGAACGACGAGCTTACGCGTGCCCTGGGAAATCCTGAACACCCGGGAAGAACACGAGGCAAGGGCGCTATTCCGTGGTAGGAGGGGTTTTTAGACTGGAACGCCGACTACAGAACCCGTGCGAGAAGGAAGATTGCGGAGGAGAAGCATAGGAAGATGGAGGAGGATAAGAGGAAGCTGGACTATGAACGCCTTCAAGGCCTAGAATCAGCGCAGGCAGACTTGGTAGTCAAATTCCGGCGGCAGCAGGAGCAGATCGACTCACTTAGCCAGCAAAGGGGGTCTCAGCAGCTGCAGCAGCTAGCGGATGATCCAGCATTGGATACCACCGCCCCATCCATGCCGAGAAGCAGCGTGGGTTCCGCCCCGTTTGACGCAATGCTGGATAGATACCCCATGGATGACATCGCGGAGAACACTAACTGCGAGCTACACTTCAAAATTAAGAACATATCCTTGAAGGTGGCGGACGATGTTGCTTATACAAATTCCCCTGATGCAACCTTCCATTGCAACCCGATTCCAGCAGGCTATGCTCGTGTCGTGGTTGATGGGGTGGTGGACCAATATTTGGGGCTAGAGCTTGACATTCCTGGAGGTGACGAGGAGCACACACTCGGAGATGCCAAACATCGTATCGTCCTATGGAGAAAGGATTGCATCATCTTTCGAAGGCCACCGACACCGTGTCACCCGACTCCTTGTCGAAGTCCGCCACCGAGTCAGCAGACTCCCGCTCCTCCAAGTCCACCAACGCGTGAGGCCACTCCTCCTCCTCCAAGTCCGGCAAAGTGTCAGGCGACTCCTCCTCCAAGTCCGACACAGCGTCAGACGTCCACTCCTCCTCCAAGTCCAACACAACCTCAGGCCACTCCTCCTCCAAGTCCGGCACAGCTTCAGGCCACTCCTCCTCGTCCAACTCAGCCTCGTTAGCCGTCTCCGCCGCCTCAGCAATCACAGAAGAGACACCCCGCAGCTATGGTGCGTAGCGGTACGAGTCAAGGTCATAGTACAGGATGTACAGGCGGAGGCAAGCATTATAAATATGGTCCAAACCTCACTACTCCTCTTCCTGAGAGGGCTTACGACAGGACCGAGGAGCAAACCAATGCCATAGTGCGGGCAGAAGTCGACGCCCATTTTGGACCGAAACCGCCACCACCGCCAAGGGAGAAAGTGCCTGTGGAAGTAGTTGACCACTTCATTTGTTATGGCTCAACCACCAGCTCCTAAGCCTGTTGACACAGACTATGAGCGCCACATTAGGAAGTTACATCGACAACGTCTACAGAAGAAGGCGGGCTCGAACTCGAGCAAACAACAAGCAGCTGTCAAAAATGCGGGAAAACCGTTGCCCAGTTGGGAGAACAGGCGGCGCAATCGATCCTCCCATTTGTTGTGCTGCCAACAACACATGACAGTACGCGTGCCCAATATTATTGTGGGCAAATAGTTTATGTTCCCGAGGTGGGCGATGTGGTAATAGCCCAGGACCATATAATGCAGGCTGAAACTCTCAACATCACTGTTGGACAACTCCTCGAGATCGAGGACATGCCTATGCTTACAGAGGAGGAAATAAAACGGAAATATGCCTGGGGCCAACCTTTGGTCAAGCCAGAAGAGGTCAAGAAGCTCCCAACGAGAATGTATGAATTGCATCAATGGTACATGGACATTACCAAGAGATCCAATCGAGAGCCCCTCATGGTGCAAGTCAAGAAGGATCATTACTACCATCAGAAACCTGTGATCGTTGAGTATTCTGAACTGTTTCAGTTATACAATCAAGACGCACTCGACAAATCTATCGTCAGTTGCTATTGTTTGTAAGTGATTTCTTTCTGTAATTTAAGTCTCAAGCTAGCTCTAGTGATCCTTTTGATCAATCATTACCTGTAATTAACCTCACTATATTATTTTCTGTGGTATTATGCAGGATGAAGATGTATGAAATGAGAAAAGGTGGACGCTATGGCATTGGGTTCATTGACCCAAACCCCGTTAATGAATACACATGGAAAATAAACAAGCATCATGAAAAGCAGGTAGAGGACAGCATGCTAGAGTTCTTGAAGCGCCTCAAATACAATGAAGATATACTACTTCCTTACAACTTCCAGTGAGTCACACTTTCTTGTACTACAAATTCTCTGTTTTTGCCTACTAGCTAGCTACATGTTTTTGCTTACATATGCCCGCTTAATTAAGACATGCAAACGTGTGTGTATGCAGATTTCACTAGATCTTGTGTATCATTAAAGTTGACTACAGAACGGTTGAAATACTGGACTCACTACTCAAAGGAAATAGTGACTATAACATCTTGTTTGGGATAGTCAACAGGTAATTTCAATCATTATTAACTATATATCTCGGCCTATTTAGTTCGTCATTTCATGATATGAACTATTTAATAACCCCTTTATTCATTTTCTTTGTCGGCGGGCAGGGCTTGGGCAAGGTTCATCGGCGTCACGGAAGGCGAATGGAAACGCCAGCTGAAATGGTTTCGACCCAAGGTAAGTAATTAAGTAGTACTAGCTAGCTAGCTAGCTGCCATCTCTTTAATTATCATGCTTGATTAATTATTATCTGATCAAATTAAATTCCATTCTCGTAATAAAGGCCCTGAAGCAGGCACAGGGGACTGATATGTGTGCATTCTGCGTTTGCGAGAACATTCACATGATGATGTCCGAAAGGAGCAGATCTCAAAGACAGGAACGCGTACGCTTGCGAGAAAATAGAATATTCTATTTTCTCTTCTTCCCCACTATTCCTTTCTTCCTTCTCCTCTTCTTTTTCTTCTTTTTTATTCTTCTTATTTATTTCTCCTCTTCGAGGGATCGAGGGTCGTCGAGGGTTCGAGGGGTCGAGGATCGCCGAGGGGTCGAGAGAGGTTTCCTATTGTCAAAGTATTGAAGAAATCCATGCCTTCATCATTAGCCGGAAGTAACCAGGGCATGTTGGTATGAAGTTCTGCAAAGTTGTTCTGGAATGGAGTCCCGGATAGAATAATCCGCCTTTTGGTACGAATTCAGTAAAGGCCTTCCAAATAGCGATATTCGGAAGGCTCTTTATGAACTTTGTACCAAAAAGCGAATTATCCTATCTGGGACTCCGTTCCAGAACAACTTTGAAGAGCTTCGTACCATCATGCACATGTTACTTTCGCCTAATGATGAAGACATGGTTTTGTTGAATCCTTTGACACTAGGCAACCTCCCGACCCCTCGGCGATCCTCTCGAACATGAGACGAAGAAGAGGGTCGTCTAGGGGTCGAGGGTTCTAGGGTCGTCGAGGGTTCGAGGGGTCGAGGATCGCCGAGGGGTCGAGAGAGGTTTCCTAGTGTCAAAGTATTGAAGAAATCCATGCCTTCATCATTAGCCGGAAGTAACCAGGGCATGTTGGTACGAAGTTCTGCAAAGTTGTTCTGGAATGGAGTCCTGGATAGAATAATCCGCCTTTTGTTACGAATTCAGCAAAGGCCTTCCAAATAGCGATATTCGGAAGGCTCTTGCTGAACTTTGTACCAAAAAGCGAATTATCCTATCTGGGACTCCGTTCCAGAACAACTTTGAAGAGCTTCGTACCATCATGCACATGTTACTTTCACCTAATGATGAAGACATGGTTTTGTTGAATCCTTTGACACTACGCAACCTTCCGACCCCTCGGTGATCCTCTCGAACATGAGAGGAAGAAGAGGGTCGTCTAGGGGTCGAGGGTTCCAGGGTCGTCGAGGGTTCGAGGGGTCGAGAGAGGTTTCCTAGTGTCAAAGTATTGAAGAAATCCATGCCTTCATCATTAGCCGGAAGTAACCAGGGCATGTTGGTACGAAGTTCTGCAAAGTTGTTCTGGAATGGAGTCCCGGATAGAATAATCCGCCTTTTGGTATGAATTCAGCAAAGGCCTTCCAAATAGCGATATTCGGAAGGCTCTTTCTGAACTTTGTACCAAAAAGCGAATTATCCTATCTGGGACTCCGTTCCAGAACAACTTTGAAGAGCTTCGTACCATCATGCACATGTTACTTTCGCCTAATGATGAAGACATGGTTTTGTTGAATCCTTTGACACTAGGCAACCTCCCGACCCCTCGGCGATCCTCTCGAACATGAGAGGAAGAAGAGGATAAAAAAAGAAGAGGAAGAAGAAAAAAAAGAGAACGAGGGTCGTCGAGGGACATAGATGTAGTGTCGTCGTTGTCGATATATACCCCCTCCCGATAGCTTACTATGATTAGGTAGCTAGTTCTATGTTTGGCACTAATATATCCATCTGTCATGTTTGAATAATAATTGCCATGTTGTAAATATTTGTAGAAACTATGGACATCGCCCTAGACGAAGCAAAAAAAGAAGCGTTGTTGAGGGACATAATCGCAGAAGGAAGTGATGCCATCTTGTTGTTTCTCAACGAAACCGATGGTCTGGAAGGAGAGGGTGAACAAGCTGGCTACGGTGACCTAATGCCGGTGCAAGAAGAAGAACATGAGGACGGCTCCGGTGACCCAATGCTGGTGCAAGAAGGAGACCGTGATGACGGCTCCGGTGACCGAACCGAGTCCGGCCAGGTATATATATTAGTTAAGCCTATGCTGACTAGCTGATTGATGCATTCATTGTTTTGGTATGTACACATATTAATTAAGTCTTTGTTCTTTTTTCTAGCCCTCCGAATCGAGCACAACTTCGGTAAAGAGACGAGGCCCGAAGAAAAAGTTGAGCTCAGATGAAAAGTTTGAGATCATAGCAATCGCGCCCGACGGCCAACCTATTGAACCCCTCTGGACAAAGAGCGCATTTGTTTCTCAGTGCGGGGTTCTGGTTAGGGACAAGATCCCGATAAGCATCCAGCAATGGTTTAAGCCGGCTACAGAAGACCCTGAGGTGTCTTATGTCAATGATATGCAGAAAAATGATCTTTGGATTGAGCTGAAGTCAAATTTCACCCTACCGCCTGAGGATAATCCAGAGAACCCAGTTAAAGAGAAATTAATCAAGTCTTTTGCTCTGAAGAGGATGGCAGAACTATTCAGGAGGTGGAAGAAAGAGCACTATTCACAATTTTTACACCATTATCGATATCTAGTCACACAACTAATACACATGCATATTGATCTACTTCTTAATAGTTCACAGAGGTGCGGGACAAGCTCCTAGAAACGGAGCGCGTAGAAGCACTTCAAGAGGAAATAGCGGGATTTTTTCTCGACCAGGTCATAAATCTGAAGGGAGAATACTATTACCCGCTACCGCCCCCATCGACCAGGTCATGAACCACTTCCAATTGTCATCGTGCTCCGAATGTTGGAATTATGTGTCCTACAACTATATTCAAATTACTCGGAATTGTTAAATATCCGGAATACCTCATTATGGAATTATACATGTATTTGTACATGGAATGTTTTACATGTTTAGCATGGAAAATTATCACTTGTTGGAATATACTTAAGTAACATATGCTTAAGGAAGCTGGTCGATTATCAGTGGAATATGATATACTATTTATATTGGAAATACTACCCGGGTACACTGATGATTGGAAGGAGCTAGATCATATTGTTAGATTACAGCCCTAATGTTGATCTACATAATTAGAGGAATTTACACTCTATTATGGTGCGTTGCTCACAAGCGTGTGCTCCGGGGACAAAAATGGGTAGAATCCGTTAAACCGACAAATATGATCGTGGTTGGTAATTTGATCTGGACTCTATCCCGGAAACTAGTGGAAAAGACTAGGAATCTTATATCTGTATAAGAGGTGGACTCTTTGGAAAGACAGTATAAGAAGGTCCCTACCCCCTAGCCTCAGATATGCGAATTGTGAGAGGCACCACCGATAAGCGCAGAGGAATTAGGGGGTAGACCAAAAACCCTAAGATTCTAACATTGGCATCAATGCAAGGTCTGATCACGCTCTAACCCTAGTCCCACTCCGCCGTCGTGGTGGCCGCCGATCCCATTGATTCCACTGCGTACTTGCCTTCATCATGTGGATCGGTCCTGCTTGTTGGAAATATGCCCTAGAGGCAATAATAAATTAGTTATTATTATATTTCCTTGTTCATGATAATCATTTATTATCCATGCTAGAATTGTATTGATAGGAAACTCAGATACATGTGTGGATACATAGACAACACCATGTCCCTAGTAAGCCTCTAGTTGACTAGCTCGTTGATCAATAGATGGTTACGGTTTCCTGACCATGGACATTGGATGTCATTGATAACGGGATCACATCATTAGAAGAATGATGTGATGGACAAGACCCAATCCTAAGCATAGCACAAGATCGTGTAGTTCGCATGCTAAAGCTTTTCTAATGTCAAGTATCATTTCCTCAGACCATGAGATTGTGCACCTCCCGGATACCGTAGGAATACTTTGGGTGTGCCAAACGTCACAACATAACTGGGTGGCTATAAAGGTGCACTACGGGTATCTCCGAAAGTGTCTGTTGGGTTGGCATGAATCGAGACTGGGATTTGTCACTCCGTGTGATGGAGAGGTATCTCTGGGCCCACTCGGTAGGACATCATCATAATGTGCACAATGTGATCAAGGAGTTGATCACGGGATGATGTGTTACGGAACGAGTAAAGAGACTTGCCAGTAACGAGATTGAACAAGGTATCGGGATACCGACGATCGAATCTCGGGCAAGTATCGTACCGCTAGACAAAGGGAATTGTATACGGGATTGATTAAGTCCTTAACATCGTGGTTCATCCGATGAGATCATCGTGGAAAATGTGGGAGCCAACATGGGTATCCAGATCCTGCTGTTGGTTATTGACCGGAGAGGTGTCTCGGTCATGTCTGCATGTTTCCCGAACCCGTAGGGTCTACACACTTAAGGTTCGATGATGCTAGGGTTATAGGGAATAGATATACGTGGTTATCGAATGTTTTTCGGAGTCCCGGATGAGATCCCGGACATCACGAGGAGTTCCGGAATGGTCCAGAGGTAAAGATTTATATATGGGAAGTCCTGTTTTGGTCGCCGGAAAGGTTTCGGGGTTTATCGGTAACGTACCGGGACCACCGGGATGGTCCCAGGGGTCCACCAAGTGGGGCCACAAGCCCCGGAGGGCTGCATGGGCCAAGTGCGGGAGGGGACCAGCCCCAGGTGGGCTGGTGCGCCCCCCCACAAGGGCCCAAGCCGCCTAAGGGGAGGAGGGGGGCAAACCCTAAGGGCAGATGGGCCTTAGGGCCCATGCCTGGTGCACCTCCCTCTCCCCCTCCACCTGGCCGCCACCCAGATGGGATATGGGGGCTGCCGCCACCCCTAGGGAGGGAACCCTAGGTGGGGGCGCAGCCCCTCCCCTCCCCCTATATATACTTGAGGTTTGGGCTGCCCAAGACACACGAGTTACTCTCCTTCTTGGCGCAGCCCTACCCCTCTCCCTCCTCGTCTCTTGCGGTGCTTGGCGAAGCCCTGTTGGAGTACCACGCTCCTCCACCACCACCACGCCATTGTGCTGCTGCTGGATGGAGTCTTCCTCAACCTCTCCCTCTCTCCTTGCTGGATCAAGGCATGGGAGACGTCACCGGGCTGTACGTGTGTTGAACGCGGAGGTGCCGTCCGTTCGGCACTAGGATCTCCGGTTATTTGGATCACGACGAGTACAACTCCTTCAACCCCGTTCTCTTGAATGCTTCCGCTTAGCGACCTACAAGGGTATGTAGATGCACTCTCCTTCCCCTCGTTGCTGGATTACTCCATAGATTGATCTTGGTGATGCGTAGAAAATTTTAAATTTCTGCTACGATCCCCAACAGTGGTATCAGAGCCAGGTTTATTGCGTAGATTCTATGCACGAGTTGAACACAAAGTAGTTGTGGGCGTTGATTTTGTTCAATATGCTTACCGTTACTAGTCCAATCTTGTTTCGACGGTATTGTGGATGAAGAGGCCGGGACCGACCTTACACATACTCTTACGTGAGACAGGTTCCACCGACTGACATGCACTAGTTGCATAAGGTGGCTAGCGGGTGCCAATCTCTCCCATTTTA
Source organism: Triticum aestivum (assembly GCF_018294505.1). NCBI lineage: Eukaryota > Viridiplantae > Streptophyta > Magnoliopsida > Poales > Poaceae > Triticum > Triticum aestivum. Next base: position 706,181,971 of record NC_057800.1, read on the forward strand.
GTCGGAACGGATTCGATGAAAAGGGTCCTTATGAAGGGTAAATAGCAATTGGCATATCACGTTATGGTTTTGCGTAGGTAAGAAACGTTCTTGCTAGAAACCCATAGCAGCCACGTAAAACAAGCAAACAACAATTAGAGGACGTCTAACTTGTTTTTGCAGAGTATGCCATGTGATGTGATATGGCCAAAAGGATGTGATGAATGATATATGTGATGTATGAGATTGATCATGTTCTTGTAATAGGAATCACGACTTGCATATCGATGAGTATGACAACCAGCAGGAGCCATAGGAGTTGTCTTAATTTATTTATGACCTGCGTGTCAACATAAACGTCATGTAATTACTTTACTTTATTGCTAACCGTTAGCTGTAGTAGTAGACGTAATAGTTGGCGAGACAACTTCATGAAGACACAATGATAGAGATCATGATGATGGAGATCATGGTGTCATGCCGGTGACGATGATGATCATGGAGCCCCGAAGATGGAGATCAAGAGGAGCAAAGTGATGATGGCCATATCATGTCACTATTTGATTGCATGTGATGTTTATCATGTTTATGCATCTTATTTGCTTAGAACAACGGTAGTAAATAAGATGATCCCTCATTAAAATTTCAAGAAAGTGTTCCCCCTAACTGTGCACCATTGCGAAAGTTTGTCGTTTCGAAGCACCACGTGATGATCGGGTGTGATAGATTCTTACGTTCGAATACAACGGGTGTTGACGAGCCTAGCATGTACAGAAATGGCCTCGGAACACATGCAAAACACTTAGGTTAACTTGACGAGCCTAGCATGTATAGACATGGCCTCGGAACACAAGAGACCGAAAGGTCGAGCATGAGTCGTATGGTAGATACGATCAACATGAAGATGTTCACCAATGTTGACTAGTCCGTCTCACGTGATGATCGGACACGGCCTAGTTGACTCGGATCATGTAATCACTTAGATGACTAGAGGGATGTCTATCTGAGTGGGAGTTCATAAGATGAACTTAATTATCCTGAACATAGTCAAAAGGTCTTCGCAAATTATGTCGTGGCTCGCGCTTTAGTTCTACTGTTTAGATATGTTCCTTGAGAAAATTTAGTTGAAAGTTGATAGTAGCAATTATGCGGACTAGGTCCGTAAACTGAGGATTGTCCTCATTGCTTCATAGAAGGCTTATGTCCTTAATGCACCGCTTAGTGTGCTGAACCTCGAACGTCGTCTGTGGATGTTGCGAACATCTGACATACACATTTTGATAACTACGTGATAGTTCAGTTAAACGGCTTAGAGTTGAGGCACCGAAGACGTTTTGAAATGTCGCGAAACATATGAGATGTTTCGAGCGCTGAAATTGGGATTTCAGGCTCGTGCCCACGTCAAGAGGTATAAGACCTCCGACGATTTTCTTAGCCTGCAAACTAAGGGAGAAAAGCTCAATTGTTGAGCTTGTGCTCAGATTGTCTGAGTACAACAATCATTTGAATCGAGTGGGAGTTGATCTTCCAGATGAGATAGTGATGTTTCTCCGAAGTCATTACCACCAAGCTGCTAGAGCTTCGTGATGAACTATAATATATCGGGGACAAATATGATGATCCTTGAGATATTCGCGATGTTTGACACCACAAAAGTAGAAATCAAGAAGGAGCATCAATTGTTGATGGTTGGTGAAACCACTAGTTTCAAGAAGGGCAAGGGCAAGAAGGGATACTTCATGAAACGGCAAATCAGCTGCTGCTCTAGTGAAGAAACCCAAGGTTGAACCCAAACCCGAGACTAAGTGCTTCTGTAATAAGGGGAACAGCCACTAGAGCAGAATTACCCTAGATACTTGGTAGATAAGAAGGCTGGCAAGGTCGATAGAAGTATATTGGATATACATTGTGTTGATGTGTACTTTACTAGTACTCCTAGTAGCACCATGGTATTAGATACCGGTTCGGTTGCTAAGTGTTAGTAAACTCGAAATAAAAGGCTACGGAGTAAACGGAGACTAGCTAAAGGTGAGCTGGCGATATGTGTTGGAAGTTTTTCCCAAGCTTGACGTGATCAAGCATCGCACGCTCCCTCTAGCATCGAGATTGGTGTTTGCATTGAGCATAGACATGATTGGATTATGTCTATCGCAATACGGTTATTCATTTAAGGAGAATAATGGTTACTCTGTTTATTTGAATAATACCTTCAATGGTCTTGCACCCAAAAATGAATGGTTTATTGAATCTCGATCGTAGTGATACACATGTTCATGCCAAAAGATATAAGATAGTAATGATAGTACCACCTACTTGTGGCACTGCCACGTAAGTCATATCGGTATAAAATGCATGAAGAAGCTCCATGTTGATGGATCTTTGGGCTCACTCGATTTTGAAAAGTTTGAGACATGCGAACCATGTCTATTGGTGTATATGCATGAAGAAACTCCATGCAAATGGACCGTTTGGACTCACTTGATTTTGAATCACTTGAGACATGCAAATCATACCACATGGGCAAGATGACTGAAAGCCTCGTTTTCAGTAAAATGGAACTGGAAAGCAACTTGTTGGAAGTAATACATTTTGATGTGTGCAGTCCAATGAGTGCTGAGGCGTGTAGTGGATATCATTATGTTCTTACCTCACAGATGATTTGAGTAGATGTTGAGTATATTTACTTGATGAATCACGAGTCTGAATTATTGAAAGGTTCAAGTAATTTCAGGGTGAAGGTGAGAGATTGTCGTGACAAGACGATAAAATGTCTATGATATGATCATAGAGATGAATATCTGAATTACGAGTTTGGCACATAATTAAGACATTGTGGAAATTGTTTCACAACTAATACAGCCTGGAACACCATAGTGTGATGGTGTGTCCAAACATCATAACTGCACCCTATTGGATATGATGCATACCATGATGTCTCTTATCGAAATACCACAATAGTTTATGGGTTAGGCATTAGAGACAACCACATTCACTTTAAATAGGGCATCACGTAATTCCGATGAGATGACACTGTATGAACTATGGTTTAGAGAAACCTAAGCTGTCATTTCTTAAAAGTTTGGGGCTGCAACGCTTATGTGAAAAAGTTTCAAGTTGATAAGCTCGAACCCAAAGAGGATAAATGCATCTTCATAGGACACCCAAAAACAGTTGGGTATACCTCCTGTCTCAGATCCAAAAGCAATAAGGGATTGTTTCTAGAATCGGGTCCTTTCTCGAGGAAAAGTTTCTCTCGAAAGAATTGAGTGGGAGGATGGTGGAGACTTGATGAGGTTATTGAACCGTCTCTTCAACTAGTGTGTGGCAGGGCACAGGGAGTTGTTCCTATGGCACCTACACCAATTGAAGTAGAAGCTTATGATAGTGATCATGAAACTTCAGATCAAGTCACTACCAAACCTCGTGGGATGACAAGGATGCGTACTACTTCAGAGTGGTATGTAATCCTGTCTTGGAAGTCATGCTGCTAGACAACAATGAACCTACGAGCTATGGAGAAGCGATGGTGGGCCTGAATTCCAACAAATGGTTAGAAGCCATGAAATCCGAGATAGGATCCATGTATCAGAACAAAGCATGGACTTTGGTGGACTTGCCCAATGATCGACAAGCCATTAAGATAAATGGATCATTAAGAAGAAGACGGACGTAGACGGTAATGTCACCGTCTATGAAGCTCGACTTATGGCGAAGAGTTTTTCACAAGTTCAAGGAGTTGACTACGATGAGATCTTCTAATCCGTAGCAATGCTTAAATCCGTCGAAATCATGTTAGCATTAGCTGCATTTATGTAATCTGGCAGATGGATGTCAAAACGAGTTTCCTTACCAGTTTTCGTAAGGAAAGGTTGTATGTGATACAATCAGAAAGGTTTTGTCGATCCTAAGGATGCTAAAAGGTATGCTAACTCCAACGATCCTTCTAAGGACTGGAGTAAGCATCTCGGAGTTGGAATGTACACTTTGATGAGATGATCAAAGATTTTGGGTTTATACAAAGTTTATGAGAAACTTATATTTCCAAAGAAGTGAGTGGGAGCACTATAGAATTTCTGATGAGTATATGTTGTTGACATATTGTGGATCAGAAATGATGTAGAATTTCTGGAAAGCATATACGGTTATTTGAAAAGTGTTTTTCAATAGAAAACCTGGATTAGGCTACTTGAACATTGAGCATCAAGATCTATGAGGATAGATCAAAAATGCTAAATGGTACTTTCAAATGAGCACATACCTTGACATGATCTTGAAGGTGTTCAAGATGGATCAGTCAAGGAAGGAGTTCTTGCCTGAGTTGTAAGGTATGAAGTAAGACTTAAAGCTCGACCACGGCAGAAGAAAGAGAAAGGACGAATGTCGTCCCCTATGCTTTTGTCATAGGCTCTATACGGTATGCCATGCTGAGTACCGCACCTGATGTGTGCCTTGCCACATGTCTGGCAAGAGGGTACAAAGGTGATCCAGGAGTGGATCACTAGATAGCGGTCAAAATTATCCTTGGAGTAATAAGGACATGTTTCTCGATTATGAAGGTGATAAAGAGTTTAGCGTAAAGGGTTACATCGATGCAAGCTTTAACACCTATCCGAATGACTCTGAGTAGCAAACCGGATACGTATGGTGGAGCAACCATTTGGAATAGCTCCAAGTGGAGCGTGGAAGCAGCATTTATAATATGACCTGGAGATTTGCAAAGTACATACGGATCTGATTGTTGCAGACCCGTTGACTAAAACCTCTCTCACAAGCAAAACATGATCAAACCCCAGAACTCATTGAGTCTTAATCACATGATGATGTGAACTAGTTTAGTGACACTAGTAAACTCTTTGGATGTTGGTCACATGGCGATGTGACCTGTGAGTGTTAATCACATGGCGATGTGAACTAGATTATTGACTCTAGTGCAAGTGGGAGACTATTGGAAATATGCCCTAGAGGCAATAATAAATTAGTTATTATTATATTTCCTTGTTCATGATAATTGTTTATTATCCATGCTAGAATTGTATTGATAGGAAACTCAGATACATGTGTGGATACATAGACAACACCATGTCCCTAGTAAGCCTCTAGTTGACTAGCTCGTTGATCAATAGATGGTTACGGTTTCCTGACCATGGACATTGGATGTCATTGATAACGGGTTCACATCATTAGAAGAATGATGTGATGGACAAGACCCAATCCTAAGCATAGCACAAGATCGTGTAGTTCGCATGCTAAAGCTTTTCTAATGTCAAGTATCATTTCCTCCGACCATGAGATTGTGCAACTCCCGGATACCGTAGGAATACTTTGGGTGTGCCAAACGTCACAACGTAACTGGGTGGCTATAAAGGTGCACTACGGGTATCTCCGAAAGTGTCTGTTGGGTTGGCACGAATCGAGACTGGGATTTGTCACTCCGTGTGACGGAGAGGTATCTCTGGGGCCACTCGGTAGGACATCATCATAATGTGCACAATGTGATCAAGGAGTTGATCACGGGATGATGTGTTACGGAACGAGTAAAGAGACTTGCCGGTAACGAGATTGAACAAGGTATCGGGATACCGACGATCGAATCTCGGGCAAGTATCGTACCGCTAGACAAAGGGAATTGTATACGGGATTGATTAAGTCCTTGACATCGTGGTTCATCCGATGAGATCATCGTGGAACATGTGGGAGCCAACATGGGTATCCAGATCCCGCTGTTGGTTATTGATCGGAGAGGTGTCTCGGTCATGCCTCCATATTTCCCGAACCCGTAGGGTCTACACACTTAAGGTTCGATGATGCTAGGGTTATAGGGAATAGATATACATGGTTACCGAATGTTGTTCGGAGTCCCGGATGAGATCCCAGACGTCACGAGGAGTTCCGGAATGGTCCGTAGGTAAAGATTTATATATGGGAAGTCCTGTTTTGGTCGCCGGAAAGGTTTCGGGGTTTATCGGTAACGTACCGGGACCACCGGGAGGGTCCCGGGGGTCCACCATGTGGGGCCACAAGCCCCGGAGGGCTGCATGGGCCAAGTGTGGGAGGGGACCAGCCCCAAGTGGGCTGGTGCGCCCCCCCACAAGGGCCCAAGGCGCCTAAGGGGAGGAGGGGGGCAAACCCTAAGGGCAGATGGGCCTTAGGGCCCATGCCTGGTGCGCCTCCCTCTCCCCCTCCACCTGGCCGCCACCTAGATGGGATCTGGGGGCTGCCGCCACCCCTAGGGAGGGAACCCTAGGTGGGGGCGCAGCTCCTCCCCTCCCCCTATATATACTTGAGGTTTGGGCTGCCCAAGACACACGAGTTCCTCTCCTTCATGGCGCAGCCCTACCCCTCTCCCTCCTCGTCTCTTGCGGTGCTTGGCGAAGCCGTGCTGGAGTACCACGCTCCTCCACCACCATCACGTGGTTGTGCTGCTGCTGGATGGAGTCTTCCTCAACCTCTCCCTCTCTCCTTGCTAGATCAAGGCATGAGAAACGTCATCGGGCTGTACGTGTGTTGAACGCGGAGGTGCCGTCCGTTCGGCACTAGGATCTCCGGTGATTTGGACCACGACAAGTACGACTCCATCAACCCCATTCTCTTGAACGCTTCCGCTTAGCGACCTACAAGGATATGTAGATGCACTCTCCTTCCCCTCGTTGTTAGATTACTCCATAGATTGATCTTGGTGATGCGTAGAAAATTTTAACTTTCTGCTACGATTCCCAACACTGCTATGCTGGACGCCGCGTCGCACGCTTGCAGTCGGCCCGTGTGCACTTGGATCTGCTTTATGATCCTGCTGATTTTCTATACTACGTGCACCTCTGCTGTTTTGTTTTGATCTGTCCGATCGAGTACAACATCTGCCCGCTGAAATCTGATTAGCGAGCGTGGATCGATGGCACAGCTAGCGGCAGGCTTGATTATTTTATCTACAAAGCACATGGATCGGGGCAGACTATAGTACAAAATTATCTGGAATAGCAATGAGTACTGGTCTTTTTGCCGAATCGGTTGTCTCGATATGAGGTCTGATGGATTTAAGTACTGCTAGCAACTCACGTTGATCAAGGAGGAAGACTACTAGTAAATTACTATTCACTTGGCTAAGTAATTCTGCCGTAAAACATCAAGCACTTGGATCGCCGAAGGACCAGAGGAATTTCTTGATGTCCCGAATTTCTTAGACGCGTCTGCGCTCAACTCTACGCGTCATGACTTATCAGATTTGTCAAATAATGATGCCAGTGATGAGGAATTAATTCTTTTTGCATACGGATGTACACGTCAAAGTCTACTCCAGTTTTTGCAGCATAGCCAAATTCTACTGATTGATCGGTGACACATTTCTTCCAGCGACATTAAACAATTTTTTTCTGGGTTATTTAGAATTAATAGATTGGATGGATCTATTATCACGGTTTGGAAATTTGGAAATTACAGTAGTATTTCCCTGCGAACAACATTGATTATTGGTTAAAACAAGCCGGAACAGGCCAAATTAAAATGTCATCTTTGAAGAAAAGGAAAGATATATTGAAGTATATTGGACTTGGACATAGATATCAAATGGCTTTGTGTACTTACGCCAGGATCATTTTTTAGGGGGTGCTGTGAAAATCTTAGTGAACAAATTGCATGGAAAATTAGTGCAATCTGGAACATTTTTATTTGCGACATCTGTCAGGAAATACATATTGCTGGCTGAAATAATTTAATTTACAATTTAAGTTCGTTTCATACGTGATATGGGATGTTATTTGCTCTATGGAGGACGATAGAAACTCACTGAGGGAAGGATCTGACCAAATATTATTGGTTGAACCTCAGAGAGGAAGATATAATATTTTATCAATGCAATTGGCAAAGGGGACACTAGTAGAAAAAGGGCCTATTGTCCCGGTTGGTGAGGGCCTTTAGTCCCGGTTCATGAACCGGGACTAAAGGGTCGGTACTAATGCCCTGACCCCTTTAGTCCCGGTTCAATCCAGAACCGGGACAGAAGGGCCTCCACGTGGCCTGTCCCCTGAGCCCAGGCAGGAGGGCCTTTGGTCCCAGTGGTGGCACCAACCGGGACCAATAGGCATCCACGCGTCAGCGTTTATGTGGCTGTGGTTTTTGTTTTTTTTTTGAAAGGGGGGGGGTTTGGGGGGTTTTGGGGGGTTAATTTAGGTGTTTCATATATTGTGCTATAGCTAGCTAATTAATAGAGAGAAGTGTCCTCTCTTTTGTCCGTGCTTGGTCGACGCTACGTACCATACATACATACATATAGAGAGGACTAGCTAGACACGCTAGCTAGCTAGTAAGCAAACAGAAGATCGTCATGAACATATATGCATACAGAGAGAAGTGATATCGACCACCTCTCCTTCTCCGAGAGATTGGTCGAACAAACAAGTTCTCGTATATCTATCCGACACTACCGGCTACATATATACAATAATTATCTTTTACAAATATATAATCTCCTAAAATACGGACGCGTGGTCCACATAGTATTCTCCGTCTTCAGCGATCACGTGGTCAAGAAAGAATGCCGCCAATTCCTCTTGAATTGCTCGCATGCGATCTGGTGCTAGGAGTTCATCCCGCATCCGAAACATCTAATTTTAAGAAGGGGGTCAATACATATATATATATATATATGAATGAAACTCAACACAAATGATGGTAATAAAATAAAATTGTGAATATCGTTATTTACGCACTTCATATTGTTTGTCGGAGTAGCCCCGCTCACAGGTCGTGTGGCGGATGGACTCGCAAATGTAGTATCCATAGAAATCATTCCCTTGTTCCTGCCACAACCACTTTACAAGAAATAGAGGTTAATCAAACTGATAATTAGCAAGCATGCTAAATGGTATTGATGAAACTAGCGCTTGAATCACTAGGAGATGCCTGGAATATGCTACTATATAGTACTTACTTTCGGGTGCCTAAATTGCAGCTTCTTCGGTAGTCCCGGAGCTTTTTTGGTGAATTTTCTCCAAGCCCTGCCATACAAAGAAAACAATTACTTGATATCAGAAATGAACAAAGTTGATGATATGGTGGATAATGATCGATTTAACTTACTTCTCGAGCATTTCAGTCATGTCCGCATACTCCTTGGGATCTTTTCGCTTGGAGTCTAAGACAGTTACTACTCCCTTCTCAAGCTTAATCTCTAGGAGAATATAGTGGTAGCTGCGCACACATGCATAACTCATCAATATTACATTACTATAACCTGGACTAATAAGGAAACCGAATATGCCACAAGACAGTAACACTCACTTGAAGTTGTAAGGAAAGAGTATTATATCTTTGTGTTCATTTATTTCCAACGATCGTAGCAAGTTGGCCTCGGTTTCTTGGGCACGATATTGAACCTCAGTTGCATCTATGAGATACGTGTTAATGAACCCAATATCTCCCACTTGTCTTTTCTTCAATTCGCTGATCTTCAATCTGCATAATATAGTGAGGATAATTATAAATACATGCAAATGAAAGGGCTGAGTTATATAGAGAGACTTAATGATGGAAGTAGTACTACTTACAGACAGTAGGAGGTGACCGTTGCTTTATCGATGGCCAATTGATTGAAAAACTGATAGAACTCCTCAAATGGAATAGGCAACAGTTCAATTCCAAGGAGGTCATGCTCCTTTTTAACTCTCATATACAAAGTATTCCTCCCCTCAGACTCTTTGCAGGTTTTCATGTACCAATCATGCAATCTTCGCATCATCGTTGATAGAGAACTTTCATCTTTGACGAGAGGCTTCCCGTACTCGTATCTTTGTATCTGCACCTCCAAGATATCATAATGTACATCGTCGGGCAGGTAATTTGCAGGATTGCCATAACCGGGCACCATCCTCGGATCGACGATGTCGCTAGCAGGCACCTTGAGCGGGGGGCACGATTGCTTCGCTTGTTCGCCAAGCTGGGCAATTTGTTTCCCAGCTCGTCGTTCTTTCATCCTTTGATCACTTTTAGTACTTCCCGACCTCTCCGCTTCGGCAAATGCCTTTCCAATAATGCGCTCACAGTTGCCTTTCGGCGGAGACTTGGGTGGTTTTGTCAGGGCAGCCAGAGTGCGCTTCCCTTTCACCGGATCTACCTTCTCCTCCGGAGGTGGATGTCTCTTTGCTTTCAACCCTTGAAACCAGTCATCCACTTCGGTCTGCGTGATCTTCGCGTTTTCCTCCTCGCTCCTCTCGTACGGTAACTTCTCTGGAGTCTTCAGAGAAGGACCGAATTTGTATCTCCTCCCGCCTTTGGCTGTACTGCTAGACGCCGACAGAGTAGACGGAGCGGATGTCTTCTTTCCTTGCTTACGAGGTGGAGGAGAAGGACTGCGACGCGCCGTAGAAGCCGGAGCGGCGGCGGGTCTCTTCCGCCCTTGCTGACGAGGCGGAGAAGGAGGAGGCTGGCTGCTCGGGCGCGCCGGCGCAGGCGGAGAAGGAGGCGGAGTGCCGCCACGTGCCGGAGAAGGAGCGGGCCGAGTGCCCTGATCGTCACTCGCCGGTGGAGGAGGCGGAGTGCCCTGACTCGCCGGCGGAGGAGGAGGAGGCGGAGGCGTCCAGTTCGGAAGGTTGATGAGATCCTTCCGCCATACGCATGGAGTCTTCAGAGCAGAACCCAGCCGATACTCCCCTTCACCGGTAGGGTGGTCAAGCCGGAGGTCCTCAAATCCCTCCGTTATTTCATCGACCATCACCTTAGCATATCCTTCTGGAATCGGCCGGCAGTGAAAACTTGAGTCGGGTTTAGTAGGATAAACAGAGCCAACAGCCGCCTTGACCTTCAAATTGCTCCATTGCACCATAAGGTGGCAATTTTTAGCATTCGTGATAGCATCCATGGGATAGCTGGCAGGAGCCGTCAAGGCATGCTCTGGCTGAAGCAGCTCGGTGGAAGCCACGCTGCTTTTCCGCTGAGATGGCGGGGTAGCTTCGGGGGAAGCTTCGACAGGTCGTTTGCTGCGATCTGCTTCTCGTTCCTCTAGCCCCATTACCCTTTCGTGCAGTGACTGCAGTTGGCTCTGCTCCAGTTTCTTCCTCCTCTCGTGGGTTTTGTAACCCCCTGCGTCCGGAAATCCAGCCTTCCACGAAACGGAGCCTGGCGTGCCTCGTGTCCGTCCAGGGTGCTCAGGATTGCCGAGGGCCATTGTGAGCTCGTCCTTCTCCATGTCTGGAACGAACGTCCCTTGCTGCGCTGCTTCGATATATTGCTGAAGCTTCTTGACTGGTATGTCCAATTGTTCCTCCGTTCAAATGCACTTCCCTGTTATAGGGTCCAAGGATCCGCCGACCCCAAAGAACCAAGTCCGGCAATGTTCTGGCCAGTTCATTGTCTCTGGTTCGATCCCTTTATCAAGCAGATCATTCTCAGCCTTGGCCCACTTAGGCTGGGCTACGAGGTAGCCACCTGACCCCGTGCGATGGTGAAGCTTCTTCTTCTCAGCATTTCTCTTGTTTGTCGCCGACATTTTTTTACTCTTTTCCGATGTCTTGTGGGCCACAAATGCGGGCAAGTCATCTCTGATCTTCTCATATTTGCCAATGAATTCTGGTGTCTCATTTTTTTCGACATACCTATTGAGGTCTTTCTTCCAATTCCTGAATAGGTCTGCCATCTTCCTCAGAGCAAAAGACTTGATTAATGGCTCTATAACTGGCTTCTCGGATCATCCTCCGGCGGTAGGGTGAAATTTGACTTCAGCTCAGTCCAAAGATTCTCTTTCTGCATCTCATTGACATAAGACACCTCAGGGTCTTCGTTCTTAGGCTTATACCATTGCTGGATGCTGATCGGGATCTTGTCCCTAACCAGAACCCACACTGAGCAACAAATGCCTTCTTTGTCCGGTAGGGTTCAATCGGTTGGCCGTCGCGCGCGATTTGTATGATCTCAAACTTTTCATCCGAGCTCAACTTTTTCTTCGGGCCTCGTCTCTTTACCGAAGTTGTGCTCGATCCGGAGGGCTAGAAAAAAGAACAAAGACGAGAGTTAATTAATATGTGTACATACCAAAACAATGAATGCATCAATTAGCTAGTCAGCACAGGCTTAACTAATATATATACCTGGCCGGACTCGGTTTGGTGATCACCGGAGCCGTCCTCACGGTCTACTTCTTCACCCTCTCCTTCTTGCACCGGCATTGGGTCATCGGAGCCATGTAAATCAATGAGGAGAGGGCCAGCTGCTTCTTCACCCTCTCCTTCCAGACCATCGTTGTCGTTGAGAAACATCGAGAGGGCATCACTTCCTTCTGTGATTATGTCCCTCAACAACGCTTCTTGTGCTTCGTCTCGGGGGGTGTCCATAGTTTCTACAAATATTTACAACATGGCAATTATTATTCAAACATGACAGATATGGATATATTAGTGGCAAACGTAGAACTAGCTAGCTAATCACAATAAGGAATCATATTAGTGGCCTCGATGCTGCTTCTCTAGGGTTTGGGGTGGCCTCCACAATGCTTCAAGGGTTAGGGGGTGGCCTCGAGAACGCTTCAAGCTAGGAGGGGGTAATATCGACCCCCCACGTGTTGAAGCTGTCGGGAGGGGGTCGGCGTTGAACACTACATCTATGTCCCACAAGTGACGTGGGCATCGACGTGGGCATCGACGCCCACAAGCTATTGGATTTCTTCAATACTTTGACACTATAGGAACCCTCGACCCTGAAACCTTCGACCCTTGACCCCTTAACGACCCTCGACCCTCTACCCTAGTTCCCGACCCTCGACCCCTCGGCGATTCTCGACACCCTCGTTATATCGACAACGACGCAACATACATATACATGGGAAAATAATGTTATCGGGGAGGGGGTATCGGTACCCCCCCTCGTGTCAAAGTTTCTTCTTTCTCCTCTATTCCTTTCTTTCTTCTTCTCCTCTTCTTTTCTTCTTATCCCTCGAGAAAGGAAAATAAGGAAAAGGAAGAAAAGAGGAAGAAGGAAGAAGGAAGAAGAAGAAGAAAAAAAGAAGAAAAAAAAAAGAGGAGAAGAAGAAAAGAATAGAGGAGAAGAAG
>NC_057800.1:706195505-706196053 GCF_018294505.1 Triticum aestivum
CGGGTCATAGCACCAACCGGGACTAATGCACCCCTTTAGTCCCGGTTGGTGCCACCAACCGGGACCAAAGGCCTGTGCTGCCCCGAACCTAATATTTAGTCCCACCTCGCTAGTTGAGAGGGAGGCGCACCTGTTTATAAGGTGCGGTGCGCCTTCCCTCTCGAGCTCCTCTCTTAAGCAGGCTTTCGGGCCTAACCCTGCAATCTGTGCCTGTGGGCCTACTGGGCCTCCTGCGGGCCTGAATCCTGGCCCATGGTAGGGTTTCTAGTCGTATTCAGGCCGTGGGGGCCCAGTAGGTGGCACTTTTTTCCAGTTTTTTGTTCTGTTTTCTGCATTATTTATTTTCTTTTGTTTTTTTCTTTATTTTTTAATTCTTTTTGCTTTTAGTTTTAGAAAAACTATAAACTTTCTGTTAGTGCCATTAGTTTTCAAATTTGAAAACACTTTTTTTGTTTTCTTTGTTGCTTTATTCATTTTATTTTGTTTCTACTTACAACAAAATACTTATTGTTGCTATTTTTATTTTTTTTCCAGTTTTTTTTGTTTTG
>NC_057800.1:706196325-706200861 GCF_018294505.1 Triticum aestivum
TTTTTTCCAGTTTTTTTGTTTTGTTTTCTGCATTAATTATTTTCTTTTGGTTTTTTGCTTTATTTTTTAATTCTTTGAAATTTGTGTGAATAGTTAAATTGAATTCTTTGAAATTTGTGTGAATTTGAAGTTTGTGATTAACTTTACTAGTGCCATTATTTTTTCAGTTCTACTTAGAAATAAATACTTACAGTTTTTTGGTGATTTCTTTTTTCTTTTAGGTCACAAAAAATAAAAACTTCTCTGTTAGTGAACATAGATGCACTTATAGAGAAAATTAAACATAAATTCATAATCAATTTCTATTTATAAATTTAGGTCCAATTTCCTCTATAGGTGCATCTATTTTCACTTTGAGAGGAGATCAACAACACAGAGAGGAACGGGCTTATAAACAGGTGTGGGCGCCCTTCGGTTGGCGAGGTGGGACTAAAAGCTGGGTGCAACGAGGGCCAACCCTTTAGTCCCGGTTGGTGGCGTGAACCGGGACTAAAGGTAACCCTTTGGTCCCGGTTCATGCCACCAACCGGGACCAATATTGGTGGGCCAGGAGCCAGGACCATTGGTCCCGGTTCGTCCCACCAACCGGGACCAAAAGGTCCAGACGAACCGGGACCAATGGCCCACGTGGCCCGGCCGGCCCCCTGGGCTCACGAACCGGGGCAAATAGCTCCATTGGTCCCGGTTCTGGATTGAACCGGGACTAATGGGCTAAACTGGCCTGGACGAAAGCCCTGTTTTCTACTAGTGGGAAGGTATATCTATAATTTGTCTGCATTGAATTTTGCATTTACCACTATTTTTTTTTCAAAATAGTTGTATTGCGCATTCTGGTTATATATCAAATATTAGTACCAAGGTTTTACTTCCATGCAAATAATTTCAAGGAATCGCTTAAGTTAATAAACTTGGAATTGGAATTTATGCCCTCAAACTCCATTGTGGAGGAAAATAGTTATTGATGAATATGTTGTTATAACAACTTTGCATAAAAGGAATTCATTGAAGTGTCGTTTGTTGAGCATCACTTGTTTATGGAGGAAGATAGGGGTCACACCAAGGACAAGGAAATTTGATACTCAGTTGTCACAACTTTATTGGCATGCCACTATTTCAAAGAAAAATTGATGTACTTTGCATTGTAATTATGCCATGAAACTCCGTTGTGGACGAAAAATATTATTGTTATAGGACACTCTGTGCAACTCGGTGAGAACGGATTTGCTTTATTGATATATCTTGGAATCTATTGATTATGACATGCTGTTTGGAAAAGGAAGAGTGGAAATATTGCTTAATGGTTAAATTAGTGCATTATGGATTTTCACACAATGATCTATCTTTCTTGATGTCCATTGGAAGTTGGAAAACCAAAATTATTTTTATATTTGGCGAAGATAACTCCATATGGAGGAATATCAACAATGGGAACACATGCTTGGAATCTTATTATCTACGTCATCAATGACTTGGTCACATATCTTGGAACTGGATCAAGAGGCTTATTGATTCTGGAATTTTAAACTTTAGTGGGAGGACTATGGTACATGTGAACCATCTATGATTTTTTTAATACGCCTTTTTTATGAAGGTGGAAGGAAATAAAAAGTTTCACATCATTTTTTCTGATATACTTATGGTATTGTTTGGACACTCCCACTAGAGGTCAGATTATTTATTTCATCTCACTCTTTGATGATTACACTTTTATATGGTTATGCTTATATTTTATTATACAAGTCGGAAGGTTTTATTGTGCTGGTCACATGTTATACTGAAGTGGAAAAATCAGTTGACTAAAGAATATCATAGTTTTAACCACTGATTGGTGGGGGAATTACAGTTCAGGAATATATCGTTTGTTTGTAAAGAGCATGGAACTATTCACCATTGTAATATACCGCGCACTCCACAATTGAATGGAGGAATTGACTGTCTTGTATACTCTCTTGTTTCTTTGGAAAGAAGCATTGCATATTATCATATGTTGATATCCTTCTCCATCTAGTACAGTCACTTGACTGGAAGGAAATCTTCTATTTTGACATGAAATTCTCAGTTATTACAAAGCGCACACCAGGAAATTTTTTATGGTTATTCTAGTGGATCAAAGGGTGTTTCTTATCTGGAAAAAGAATACTGGTGGAAAATAGGAACACAATCATTTTTATGATCAGGGTGGAATTATTGACAATCATACTAGAATATAATCTTGACCCCAAGGAAACTACAAGTGACACTCCCATCATGACATGCTTAGGATAAGTGGGAGGAATAAGCTTGGAATATCATGTCTGGATAATTGTTATGTTTTGTTGGCGGATGTCACTCTAAATTTTAGAGGAATCACTGAATTCTCTTAAAGTTTTTTTATCAATGTCAACTATGGGTGGAAGAATTGCGGGAAGGAATAAACTCAAATGAGGAAGAGCATAGTTTGGGAACTTGATATCATACAAAATAACGGCAAGCCTAATGTATGGAAATGATATATTTTTTGCAAGGATATTTGGCTAACTGGAATATTATAATATCACTCTTGTTATTCAACTATTCACACACAGGGAAATATACTTTGTGGAAACTCTCTCTCCTGGAATTTTGGGAAAGAGGAACTAAAGACATGGTTTGCTATTTGAGTATATTAATGTATGGTCTTATAACAAGCTTCACATCAATGGAATGGCACGTCATATGGTTTTTTAAATAAAGCAAGGCGGTCATTTACAAACGTAAGTGTAAAGTATTTTGCATTATTATTGTATATGTTAATATTGTTTTATTGTTTGAAATGATAAAGTCACATTGATGGAAGTGAAAGCTTGGTCATCTTTTAACTTTCATATGAAAGGAACATTTGAGACATCCCATGCTTTACGAGTTGAAATACATAGAAAATATTTTGAAGTGTTTCCCTATGGAAAATTGCAAATCTGTTAAAATACCTTTGATAAAGGGAATCATACTCGGTGAGGAATTATATTTGAACTCTCGGGGGAAATAGAATAATAAATGGTACTGGAATTCGTATGTATCTTCATTATATTATCATACCTTAGCTACCGGAATTTATGCTGCATTCAAGCAGTGGAATGAAATACGAGCAGCTAAGGGAATCTCACACATCATATAAGATTGTGGAAAGTGCATCACAACCTGTCACTTATTCTGAAATTTATATTAAAGATAAACACGTTGAGGAAGCTATTACTCTAGCTACAAGATGAGAAATAAGTCCAGGTACGCATATTCAATTCTTTTTATATAGTACTAATATGGTGCAGGTTCACTGACCAAAGTCAGGAATTTCTTTCAAACCATGGTTAATTATGGAACTTCATTTACTGATTGGATTTGATATTTATGTTGTTTTGAAAATTTATTCAGTGTGGTTATCTTATACTTGACTCGATGTGGAATTAATCATATTATTATATATGTTGTGGAAAATAATTGATGCGGAATTTCATGTGAGGAAACAAAATGCTCAAGGTGCCTACAACGGTGGAATTACAGTCGAGGAAATAATACTCGAGGCACCGAGGACAGCTATGCTGGAATAATTAGGTGGAAACTAAAGGTCTCTAGTGATCTTAAGTGTCACAACAAGGAAACATATTGAAGGGAAGTGTCACCGTATATATATTTGTGGGTTTTCAAAGTAGTGTTAATATGATTGTTGATCCCTTAACTGATCCACTTAGTCAGGAGGTATTTGGCAAGCATGTTAAGGCTATGGGTTTACGAATATTTGAATGATCGTTTTGGACAAGTGGGAGATGTTGGAATTATGTGTCCTACAACTATATTCAAATTACTCGGAATTGTTAAATATCCGGAATACCTCATTATGGAATTATACATGTATTTGTACATGGAATTGTTTTACATGTTTAGCATGGAAAATTATCACTTGTTGGAATATACTTAAGTAACATATGCTTAAGGAAGCTGGTCGATTATCAGTGGAATACAATTTACTATTTATATTGGAAAGACTACCCGGGTACACTGATGATTGGAAGGAGCTAGATCGTATAGTTAGATTACAGCCCTAATGTTGATCTACATAATTAGAGGAATTTACACTCTATTATGACGCGTTGCTCACAAGCGTGTGCTCCGGGGACAAAACGGGTAGAATCTGTTAAACAGACAAATATGATCATGGTTGGTAATTTGATCTGGACTCTATCCCGGAAACTAGTGGAAAAGACTAGGAATCTTATATCTGTATAAGAGGTGGACTCTTTGGAAAGACAGTATAAGAAGGTCCCTACCCCCTAGCCTCAGATATGCGAATTGTGAGCGGCATCACGAATAAGCGCAGAGGAATTAGGGGGTAGACCGAAAACCCTAAGATTCTAACACCGAAGGCACCAATTAGGCTAATGCCACTGGCTCCGAAGGCAACATGCATATGTAGGAGAAATTGTATATAGCTATACATGTGTGTATGTGTAAATTAATATGGTGGTTTGTGAGACATTGATGATATATACATGATTGGTTCTACTAGAAATTCTATTTATATAT
>NC_057800.1:706201156-706209535 GCF_018294505.1 Triticum aestivum
GTACAATGTGTAGTATTGTAAAATACCAGCAAACGAAAAAGAATTAAAATGGAAAACACAAAATTAAATGAAAAAGAAATCATAAAACCAAAAACCCCCCAAACATTTTAGTACCGGTTGGTGTTACCAACCGGTACTAAAGGGCTCCCGGCCCCCGGAGCTGGCTCGTGCCACGTGGTTGCCCTTCAGCACTGGTTCGTGTTCAACCGGTACTAAAGGGGGGGCCTTTAGTGCCCACACTTTAGTGTCGGTTATGGAACCGGCACTAAAGGGCCTTACGAACCGGTGCTATTGCCCGGTTCTGCACTAGTGACATCACCTAAATCCAATATGAAATAAATATACCACCAAACATATAATCTCAACATCATGGTGGTTCAATTCAATGGTTTTTGCATCCAAGGTAAACATATGTGTTGTTTCATTTTCTTAACTTCGCTACACCATTGCAGGTTTATGTTCGCCATCTCCAAACCATAGGTCTTCAAGGGACGATACTCAGAGATCATCATCATGTTCGAGGATGCGAAGCTCGAGAACCTTAGCAATCAGCTGCAGACATAGGCGGCGGAGCAATTCAAGGTGTTGGGCCCAAATAGTCTCGTCTCGAAGGGCAATCCTGCTGTAGTAACTCGGGTCAACGAGGAGGTTGACAACATTAGCATTGACAAGAACTACGTCGAGCTAATGATGACGCAAGCCTCCGTGTATCCAGGGCATGCATGAGCTCAAGGCTAAAGATAGCGGTGTTGTTAGAACCATCATGGAGTTGACTAACTAGGTGTTGGAAGGTGGAATTGTGTCCTGATAATAGGGTGTTGGGTTGCAAAGCATTCTTCTTGTCATGTTATCTTGAATGTTGCAGTTTCATAGTTGTAGGTTGTATGTCTCTGACTAGTACTGCCATGTAAGTTTCCTAGGCGTTTTAACATGTGTGGACCAGCAAGCTGCATGCTCTTACCTGAAAAATCTGAATCAGCCATGCCAATTTTGTTCTCAAATGCCATAATGTTTGAGACAATACATATGTCATCCTTGCCAACTTTTTAATGTTATTCCCAACTACAAGAATTGTGAGAGGATTTTCAAGTTTGTTTATTACATGGATCAAAACAAGTAAATGATGAAAAACATGTGCGGAAGCTCCGTTGACTCCATTCCGACAGAATAACTCGAAGAAATAAGTTCCTGGAAGACCAACTCGAACATAATGACCACAATGTCGCCCTTGCAAGGACTGGTAGAACCTGACAGAAACTACTAGCCAGACCGATTTACTCGGACTCTCCTCCCTGCCGCCAGCCGTCAATGAATGGATAGAGGGGAGGCGAGTCCATGCGCTCGTCGGTGGAGCCTAGAGGGGATGAAGCTTCACCCTAGCCATTGCCGTAGGAGAGGGAGGAATATATTGCTTCATAAAAGATGTTCTATAGTACTGTACGAGATATCGGCAGATTAGGGAGACATATAAAGAGAAGATGGATGTGTGTGTGTGTTAGAGAGAGAGAGAGAGAGGAAGAGTGAGGGAGAGAGTGTGTGTGTGAGGATTTGATGTTAAAAAAGGTCGTCAATGTCACTTGATATGTATGAGAATATTAATATTGAACTCTTAAAGTTAATGTGGCCTCGTTGCAATATGGAGTTGTGGCTGGCCGATTTACATGAAATTAATTCCCTCAGTTGTGATGGCAAATATAATACACATAATCCATATTGTTATGCACTAGCGTGTGTGTGTGAAATAGATGGATTATGGTCCCGTACCCAATAAGATAGATGTATGTGTGTGTGTGTGTTAGAGAGAGAGGGGGGGAGGGGGAGAGAGAGTGAGGAGGAGGGAGGAGAGAGTGTGTGTGAGATGATTTGATGGTAAAAAAGGTCGCCAATGTCACTTGATATGTATGAGAATATTAATATTGAACTCTTAAAGTTAATGTGGCCCCGTTGCAATGCACGAGTGTTCTTCTAGTCCATGTAACATGCGAAACTGCGTTGATCATCAGACGAACATAGGTGAACATAGTGATCTTATCCTCCTGTCGGCGCTGGTCCGCCCAATCTTTGATGGCCTCCAGGCCATGGAGGTTCTTGTTAGGTTCAACATCTTCTTTAGGGCTGTGTGGCGGCGACGATGTGCCTTAATAGGAATAATGTCTCCTAGGTTCTATTCCCATCTCAATGGTGCCTCTAGCATTGTCGGAGGACGTGTGGAGGTGTATCTCCATCGGAACTCGTGGGTTCGGTCGGTGCTGGTATTTCTGTTTGGATCCGGTCTTCGCTCGTCTTCGTTCGGGTGTTTACAGGTTTGATCCTTCTGATCTACGAGTTCCTTCGTTGGTGATGGTTGTTACTTTGGTGCACTGGTTCTATGGGGCCTTAGCTCGACGACTTCCCAACTGTCCACTACAATAAGGTTTACCCGACTCCGGTGAGAGAGGGGCGATGACGGCGGCACGCCTTCAACTCGCTCCAGTGCTTGTAGTTGTCGCTAGGTGGTCCACGGACATGGTTGTATTTTTTATTACCTCTGTTGTTCTTTTGTACTGTCATCGTTGAAGATGAATATATTATAAGTTTCTCACAAAAAAATTCATACAGGCATACAAACACAGTTCTTCGAACCAAGAGATCTAGTTTGTCACCGGCATACGAACATAGACAAAAACTACATTAACTAAAAACAGAATCGGAGACAGAGAGGGGCACCAGGACATCACCACTTCCCCCGTCGGTCCCTTCACCTTGCGGTCGCTGGTGCGGCTGTAGTACTCCGTGTTGGCGTTGGCGGTGGGAGGGACGTCGTCGTCGGAGACGTCAGATTCGTCGGAGGAGGAGACTACACCGGCCAACCGATGGAGAACGTGCATTTGCTCCTTCGTTAGTAGGGTCACGTTGGCTTTGGACATCGCATCCAACATTGCCTCGTACTCCGACTGCTCAATTGCGAGCCAGAGCGCCTTGGCATTCTTGTGATGGAGATGTCGCGTGTCAGTCTCTGTCGTGGTGAGCGAGCGGCAGAGGACCTGCGCGAGGAGCTAGTCATTCGACCTACCGGCGCACTCATGCGCAACAGGTGGCAAGACATTGCTTCTCCCATCGCCGATCTCTCCCTCTCTCGCTGCCTCTTACGGAGTGCGCTACACACTTTGGTTTTGGACATCCACATCCATAGTGGGTTCAGCCGGGACAAGAACCCAAATGTGGCCGGGACACGAGCCGGAGCAGGCACACGAGGGCTCAGAGAGGACATTGGGGTGGCGGACCGAAAGGGGCGCGGAGCGCCCGGAGTTGTGCTAACACGATGGTTCAGAACCATCATCTGAACTGCATCGTCGGGCGATGGCGGACAACGTGAAACCAGAGCTTCCACTTCTACCCCTATCCAGCCACGGCCGACGCGGCGTGGTGTCATCGACGGCCTTTTTGTTGTCGTTCGCCGCCACCTCATGCAACATTGACTCCCAGTCGACGGGGTCATCATTGCCGTATCCTCCGTCGGGCATTGCGCTATGAGAACTTGACATTGGATCGGAAGGGGACGGGACAGGGAGAGGAGATGGAGAGTGGAGCGAATAGTATCATAGTGATCTCATTTATTTTCATGTATGACACGATGTCATACCATGATACTCAATCCTTTCTTTCCTCATTTAATTAAGTGACACCTTAGTAAAAAAAGCCTAGTTGACATACATGATTCTAGCTATGAACTCCCATTATGACCCGTCTAATGATTGTTAGGGGTCGTGGCCATGAGTTACGTGCGAGCTGGGGGCAAACTTGTAGTTAGCATTCGTTTGTGATGGAGGATATTAGATCATGTCTTTGGTCGTGTCATACTTAATGTTGCATTTGGAGAATTGGTGGTTTTATTCATGTTTCATCTCTAACTATTGTCTATGGACAGTGCCGGCTCGACCAATATTTGTCCATGTCTGTAGCCATCCCTCTCTTATCCAAACCCCCAAATCTATACAATGCCATACAATGTATACCAACACAATGCAGAGAAAGTTAACATATAGCATCAATACGAATGAACACGCAAGTTCATTATACCACTATAGGAAGCAAGTTCAGAACATAGATAGTTCATGACTACAATCAACTAGAAACGAGTTGATAATAGATAGCGATAAATTTCAACACTTATTCCCCTTGTCATCTTTGTAGCGGTGGTAGTATGCATGGGCGTTCGGAGGACCGTCTGAGTCACTGGAGCTGACAAGGAAGTCGGGTGAGGATTGAGGAGGGGAGCCGGACCAGGCATTAGGCGATCGGGGGCTGTTCCTCAGAAAGGCGTCTGGCAATTGCACCAGCCGCCACTTTCTCCTTCGCAAATCTCTAAAACTCCTCAAGTCCAAGCCGCAATGCTTCACATGTCGCCCTCTTTCTCGGGACTATTCTTGAAGGATTTCCATTTTCTCAGGTTCGCTCCTTCATGTGCACATTTTTGTTGCCCCTGCCTTCCCTTCTAGCAAATAGTTGATTTTCCAATTCTGTTATGCCACACATGATTTTTGGAGATGATGGGTTTCCATATATGCCCCCCATTCTTATTTCATAATGGATTGCATCCATCCACCCTCACTATTTATCCAAAGTGCCTCTGTCTCGGGAGCCTCGACCCCCATCGTGTTTGTTTAGCTGAGGAGTGTGTCTTTTATAAGGGCCGGTCATGATTACACTAAGGAAAGTGGGTGAGCGCATTAGCCATTAGCTATCCATCCGTCAATGTTATGACCAAGTCTTGGAGCCTGCTTCGCACATGAGCCTTAATTTTCCTTCATCCAAAGAGGCTTGGCTACACATGTGTGCCCTGCTCCATTGTCCAGGTTCACCATAGCATTTACACTCAAAATGATTTGTCGAGATGGTGGGAAGGGTGCATTCGGATCCTATACAAAATGGTAGAGACATGCCCAATATTATAGCCTCATACACCATCTACAATTTGTGATAGTTGAAAAATGCTTGAATCTTCACCTCCCGGCCCTCATATTACAGGATTTTCAAGTTTGTTTGTCACATGGATCAAAACAAGAAATGATGAAGAACGTGCGCGGGAGCTCCTTCGAGTCCATTCTGACAGAATAACTCAAAGAAAATCAGTTCTTGGAAGACCAACTCGAAGATAACCACCACAATGTTGCCCTTGAGAGGACTAATAAAACTTGACATAAACTACTAGCCATACTGATTTACTGGGACTCCCTTCCCTGCCGCCAGCCGTCGGATCAATGGACAGAGGGGAGGCGAGTCCATGGGCTCATCGGTGGAGCTTAAAGGGGGTGAAGCTTCTCCCTAGCCGCTCCCGTAGGAGAAGGGGGATTAGCTAGGTTCATAAAAGTTTTTCTATAGTAATGTATGAGATGGCGGCGGATTAAGTAGACATTTAAAGAGAAGATGTACAATTAACCTAGTTGAGATAAGAAGCAAATTGAAGTAGAGGGTGACACTGAACTAGGTGCAGCGGCGAACTATGTTTTGCAAATAGCATGTATGATTACAGTTTGAAAGAATACATAAATCTCCACTGACATTCTGATTTGTTGTTATGATGTATATGTATTAATAGGAAATAGCCAGTAGTATTTCGGTATCCAAAATGAATAGTCTAAGATCAACGGCCATGATAGAAACCAACTCTTACCTCCCTAGAGTTGATAGGCTAGTCGTAATGGCAGTAACATAAGTGGTATTATGCATACCAACAAGACTTAGCTGACGATGTGACACACAATTAAACGAGAAAAGAGAGGGTGTGGTATGATATCATAATACCATATCATATTAAATGTTGTACTACTTTGTGTCATACATGACAATTAATAAAGTAACCTAAGATACTAACTTATGATACTATGCATTACCAAAGTAGTATCATACACTTGTATTATATGCATGATACTACTATATAATACTCCCCACTACGACCAGCCTTAGTGCATCTTGAAAAAGCTCACACTGAGTATTATATACTCCCTCCTTCCCATATTGTTGGACGTATTTTTTCAACATGAAAATTAGCGCACGTTGATTTTTAATTGAACCAACGAACATGTCATAGAGAGGAAGGCATCCATGAACAAAAAATGAAAGAAATAGGGAGGCATGGGCCGTGGAGTATTTGAGTTCGGGGTCAAATGAGCCTGCATGAACAGTAAAATAAAAAAAATGTTTTTTTGTGATAACTTTGAAAAAAAAATTAAGTGCTTCCAAATTTTCATCATGAGATCACACTCGAGAAAGGTGCGACAAAAAAGATTGATATTCTGAAAATGCTACTTTCGAAAGCATTTTGGAACACTGATTTTGTTTTTTTGCCACGCCTTCCATAAATGTGATCTTATGATGAAAATTTGTAAACACTTAGAACATTTGCCAAAGTATAGCAAAACAAATCAGATTTTTTGAATTTTTCTGATTTTTTTACAAATTTACTGTTCATCCAGGCTCAAATGAGCTCGAGCTCAAAAGGATACTTTCCGGAGGCTTGCACGATCTCCAGGAAATTAGCGATCCTAGCGTGCCTTTAGCTGCTTTAGACATGAAGTCGCCTGCATTTTGTCATTTTTGTCAGTTTTGTTTCTCAATAGGTATTTTGAATTTTTGATCTGTATTTTTTTAGGGTTTATATAAATATGTTTTGTCACCACTGGAACGGGTGCACGCATGAACGCTCGCACGGAGGGACGGGCTCCGGGAAGTTTGTGCAGCTCGGCCACGTGCCCTCGCGTAAATCACGAGTCAATCGCCACGGTGCTACGGTGCGAGCCGGGGGTCGCCGGAAGAGTGAGCCGATGAGAGCATCTCCAGCCGTTGCCCCCCAGGGGGCGCCTAAAATCGTCACCTGAGGGTGAGCCGACGCAAAAAATCAGTCTGGGATGAGTTGGTCCCCAGCCGTCCGCCCCTGAGCCGTTCCAGATGCGTTTAGAAAAGGCAAAAATATAGCAAATTTCGGCAAAGTTCGGCATATATTACATAATAGCCGTGGATTTTTATTACATAATATATCTAATTAAAAAAGAACCTTGCTGAACGTGGAGTAGTCGCCATCGTCGCCGCCGTCGTCGGGCTTCTCCTCCTTGACGCTGCCGTCCCTGGTGGACCCCTGACCAGCGTCGCCAACGCGGGCTGGTGGCGGCGGCGCGTCGTCGTCGTCGCTGTCCACGATGACGATGACGCCTCCTTCGTCGCGGCCCCAGGGGCGCACTGGCGCCCCCTCGCCATCTTCAGGGAGTCCGCGCGCACCCCATTCCAGGGCCGCGTCGTCGTACTCGACGACGTCGCCGCCGTGCTCCGTCTTCACCGGGGGAGGAGGCCCGGCTCCGTCTTCACCGGCGCGAGCCCCGGCTCCGTCTTGGGCTTGACGAAGCGCGGAGGAGGAGCCGGCGAGGAGGCGCGTCGGCCGCCCTCGTTGATGACGATGCCGGCGCTGCGAGTGCGTCGGCCGAGCGGCGTCTCCGCCGCAGGCTCGGCCTTGACGCCGAGCAGCGCCGGAGAGCCGTACGAGTGCGAAGAAGAGCGTGATGAGGAGGAAGAAGAGGAGGCGCCGAACCTCCTGGGCAACCATTGCCCGTCGCGTCGACAGTGTGCCGTGGCCGTGGCGGCCGCCCTCGCCGGGGGTACGCCAACTGCGGGTTGTTGCCGCCCTCGAGGTGCGTCAACACGCCCTCGAGTGTGCGGCCGCGGACGCCCCACCACAGGTGGCGCCCCTCGTTGTTCTTCATGCCGCCGACCACCGCCGCGCCGATGGTGGACGCCAGCCGTTGCTGCTGACGGCGTTGGAAGTACGCCGCCCAAGCCGTGTGGTTGTCGGCGGCGTACTGGGGGAGGGATAGCTGGGCGTCGGTGAGGGAGGCGCGCACGACCTCGACCTCATCGGCGAAGTACGAGGGTTTAGCCACGGCGTCGGACAACGGGGGAATGGGCACTCCCCCGTTGCTGAGCTTCAAGCCCGTCGGCCCGACGTGCATGTTCGGCGGCGCCGGGATGTTCGCCTGGAACAGGAGTCAAGACTCCTATTCGCGGAGCGAGTGGCGGCTGAAGCCGTTGGCCGCTGCCTCATCTCCGGGGAAACACTCGGCCATCGGAAGAGGGAGGGAAAGGGAGGACTCAACGGCGGCGCTCGGGAGAGGGAGGGCTCGGCGGCGGCTCTCGGGAGAGGCAGAGCTCGGCGGTTAGGGCTAGGGCTGGTGTGGCCAGAGGTGAGGGAGGCCGCCGGCTTTATATAGCCGCGCCACGCCCGTGTGTACGCGTGCGAGGGAGGGGAGGCGTCGGCGCGCCGTCCCGTGACGCGCCGCCCGTGAGGAATCAATGGCAAGGCTGACCGTTAGGGGAAGACGACGCGCGGTGTCGCTGACGCGGTGGGCCCAC
>NC_057800.1:706209755-706240697 GCF_018294505.1 Triticum aestivum
GAGAGGGAGGGCTCGGCGGCGGCTCTCGGGAGAGGCAGAGCTCGGCGGTTAGGGCTAGGGCTGGTGTGGCCAGAGGCGAGGGAGGCCGCCGGCTTTATATAGCCGCGCCACGCCCGTGTGTACGCGTGCGAGGGAGGGGAGGCGTCGGCGCGCCGTCCCGTGACGCGCCGCCCGTGAGGAATCAATGGCAAGGCTGGCCGTTAGGGGAAGACGACGCGCGGTGTCGCTGACGCGGTGGGCCCGCGGCTCTTTCGCGCCTAAACCGCTCGCCCCGGCGTCCCCGAGCGTCCCCAGCGGGTTCGGCTTGGGTCCGCCGGCGCTAATTTCGGTCTAGGCCGGCGAAAATCGAGTTCCTGGGACACGATTGGGCCGGTTTTTCAGCGCCGGCGCGAAAAAATCGTTTGGGGAGGCCTTTCTGGGACGCGGTCGGAGATGCTTTGAGTCACTCGTGGACCGGGTGCACGAGCCTCCTGTACTGAGCCCTCGCTCAGCGGGCGCGCTCGATGGCGACCGGCGTTGCGGAAGAACAACGCCATGAAGGAACCCATGCCTCGGCGCCACGGCGTCGGTGCCTCGTGGGGCGCGTCTAGCGGTGACCCACCTGTCAGTCAGCTGGTGGGTCGGGGAGAAGCGCTGCACTGCACGGGAGGTCGGGTCGTTGGCTGTCGCTGGATCGGGGTTGGGAGCTCGCTCAGCGGGCGCGGCCGACGGCGACCGGCGTTGCAGAAGAACACTAGAACAGCGCCATGAAGGAGCCCCCTGTCTCGGTGGTACGGCACCGCTGCCTCATGAGGCGCGGCTCGCGGCCGTGGCCCACCTGTCAGTTAGCGGGTGGGTCGGGGAGAAGCACTGCATGTGAGGTCGAGTCGCTGGCGGTCGCTGGATCGGGGTTGGGAACTCGCTGTCGGGGATTGACGAGGGGAGACACCATCGGTCGGACCATGCAGCAGGCGCGGGTGACCTACCAGCCGCCGACCTGACCGCTCCGCTCCGGCTCTCTAGAAGATCGGGACGCACACGCATATGCAACGCACGAGCGAGTTGGGTAGGTCTTCAGTCGTACCGGCAAGTTCAGGGCCTCTTTGATTCGCGGGATTGCAAAACATAGAAATAGAAAAAATGTAGGATTAAAATGACATATCCATTGGATTTCTATAGGAATAGAGTTTATTTGATTGTATCAAAGGAAAAGTAAGGATTTCTTTCAAGAGGTTGGAGTGGATGCTACAGCTCTTATAAAATGTAGTTCAAATGAATTCATAGGAAAAAATCCTATGAGATTCAATCCTGCGAACCAAACGATCAACGCAGGAAAAATTCCGAAGGATTCTTATCCTTCAAAAATCTTATGAAAATCCTTTGAATCAAAGAGGCCCTCAAGTGGTTGCGCCGTACTGTGTCTCATTTGGAGTAGCCTTGTGACGTTGGAACGTCTGTCGTTAATTTTGTTGTTGTGGTGTCGGACCATGCAGCAGAGCAGGCGCGAGTGACCCACCAGCCGCCGACCTGACCGCTCTGCTCCGCACGAGCATGTTGGGTAGGTCTTCAGTCGTACCGGCGAGTTCAAGTGGTTACTGTGGTTGCGCTCTACTGTAGCTCACTTGGAGGATAGTAGCCTTGTGACGTTGGAACGTCTCTCGTTAATTTTGTTGTTATGGTGTCTGATTAAGGAAGGTTGGGATTAGTTAATGCAGTAATGATGAGTGCCGTGCGTGCGATGGGGATGTTCTGAACTCCGGCACCAATGATTTTTGGTTGGGCTCGATCACACTCGTTTCATTTATGACGCTGTCGGCGAGATGCAGTACGTGCAGTTGATAAGTCAACACTCCTCTTGTCCACTACGTTTACACTACTAGTAGTAGTACCTCCGTCTAGGCACGACTGCGTCCAGGTGCACAGATGTACGATGGTCATCCTAGGTGCAGGCCATCCACTGATTATGCATGACTGGGGCTGCAAGAAAAGATCGAGGCTCGTGAGCCTGGAGATCGATTCATTTTTTGGCTCGACTCGAGATAGACTAAAAAAGAAATAAGCTGAGTACAAACACTTTTTGTAGCTCGGTTGAGAAATGAGCTAATGTTGAGCCAATATTAGCTCGCTCGATTTTAGCTCGATAGCTCGGCATAATATCATTTTGTTAAATAATCATGCCATATAATAAATGGAAATAGGATAATTTATTACTATATATGCCGTCCAGGATTTTCCTCATTTTATTTACCAGCAAATATGAAAGCTTAATTAAGTGTAGAGAAAATTTAAACCTTATTATGGCAGAATAGTCGGCCGTGTGTTAAATATCATGCTGTTTTTCGCAAAAGTTCCCAAGCATATGCACCTTTGATTTTCTTTTCTTTGGTTCACGAACACCACCATCTACTGCTAGTTCGTCCAAGAGAAGATGAGTTGTCCCAAGCATGACCAGATGGCCGTACCTTCAATTGGAGTAAGCCTTTTTGTTCACTTTCATGTCATCTAATTGGCATTATAGTTTATAAATAAACAAAGGATCCTTTGCCGCTATCCTTTCTACTGGCCACACCTCGGTGCTTCTCAAGTCCCAGGTGACTGGATCCTTTGCCGCAACGGCCTTCGCCAGGGTGACGCCGTGTCCCCTTACCTCTTTATTATTGTTACGAACGTTCTTCAACGCATGACGCGGGCTGCAAGCGCCGCCGGCCGGCTGCAGCACCCAATCGATCCCTCCCTCCCTTGTCCCGTCTTGCAATACGCAGATGATACTTTAATCCTGTGTCGTGCCGACCTCCCTTTCATTACTTATCTTAAAAACATCCTCGATGCTTTTGCCTTGGCGATCGGGCTCACCATTAACTTCCATAAATCTAGCTTTGTCCCCATGCACTGCTCCTCCGAGCTGTCTGCTCAGATGACCGCTATCCTGGGATGCCCCATATCCACCTTCCCTCAACCCTACCTTGGTCTCCCCCTCTCCCCTCTAAAACTCCCCATCTCTGCCTATGACCCCCTCATCAACTCCTTTGATAGGTATCTGTCCGGGTGGTGCGCTCTTCTCCTTTCCTCGGGCGGTAGGCTTTTTCTCTGTAATGCCGTGCTTAATAACCTTGCCACCTATTATATGTGTTCCTTTATGCTACCCCCGGAGTGCTTGAGCAGATTAATCATCGGCATCGTGCTTTCTTTTGGACCGGCAAGGATACTTGCTCCGGTGCTCGCTGTTTAATTGCTTGGGACAAAGTGTGTGTTGATGTGCAGAAAGGCGGACTTGGCATTCGCGACCTCCGGCGGCAAAACATGTGCCTTCTTCTCAACTTCGTCGACGCTCTTCACCGGCCCGGGTCCCCGCCTTGGAAGCTTTGGTTCCTCCGTCACGTCAGTGGTGACGTGGGGGACCCCTGCTCGGCGCCCCCGTTCCTCCAAACGATCATGCAGGCTGCGCTCCCGACCTACCGATCCATCACTCGGGTGCAGCTTTGAGACGGGCGCACCACCTCCTCCTGGCAGGATCGGTGGCTCCCAGGCGGCGCGCTCTGCTTCACCTTCGAGGCGCTCTTCTCACACTCGACGTGGCCCAACGCTTCGGTCGCTGCGGTTATCGAGGGCAGCCTCGCGCTCCAGCCGAGGCTCTCTACGGTGGCGGCCGGTCAGCTCAGTGTCGTGCATGCCCTCTTGCGCGATGTTCATCTGTTGGGTGTGCATGACCGTCGCTTCATGGCGTGGGGAGGCGACCTTACCTTCAGCTCCCGGGCTGCTTTTCGTGTTCTGTCGCCACACGGCGTGCTCGACCAGGACTCCATCGACATCTGGGGCTCCAGGCTCCCTAGCAAAATCAAGTTTTTCGTGAGGCTACTGGTCGGCAATCGGCTTAGCACTCGGGCTAACCTGTACGCCAAAAACTGCGCCTCTTCTCCAACATGTGCCTCCTGCCAGGCGGAGGAAACGACGGACCACCTCTTTGCTGCATGTCCTCGTGTGGCTCCGGTCTGGGCTACGGCTTGGCCTGGGCACCTTCAACTCCATTGGTGAAATTCTCTCTACTCAACCCTCGCTGCAAATTGATGCTGCTGCTTGGAAAGATGGCCTCTACATCCTGATGTGGAGCGTGTGGAAAACCAGGAACGATGTGGTCTTCAACTCCATCATATGCGGGACTGGCGACGTCCTCCGACGAGCGGCCGACGATACGCTTCTGTGGTCTAAGCGCTTTGAGACTGGACCGAGGGAGCAGCTCCTCCTGTTTCGCTCCTTCCTTTTCTCGGCCACCTAGTTTTGCTCTCTCTCTTTTTCTGTTTTTTTTTCTATTATCTTATGTTTTTTATCTCCTCAATGGAAAACACTGTATAACGCTAAGTCGCTTTCGGGTAATATAACAACCGGTGGGGCTTTCGCCCCCCGTCATTCTCAGAAAAAAAAGGATCTCTGAACATGTCTGTTGTTAATTTTCTGGATCTAAGTTATAGTTGGACTGTTCAAACGCAAAATACGTCTGTTGTTAATCATGGGACTCTGCACTACAATTTATTGTCTTATTTAGCTCGAAACTAGCTCGAGATCAATTTGAGATCGTTACAAGCTAAGTACGAGTCATGTTGTACAACTCGACCTTGAGCTTCACTTAGTTTGAGCTCGCTCGAATTTTAATATGAGTTGAGCTGAGCCAAGTCCAACTTTCTCGAACTCGACTGTTTGCAGCTCTACACATGACAATGTGTACGTAGGTCGAAACTTATACCCGCAAGAACAAAATTGTCTCGAAGCCCATCCGAATTTTTCAGGGTTAGCCAGCACCGCACCGGAACACCATCTCCTGTCCTGGCTGAGAACATGGCCGTGACATAAGAGCACCTCTAACAAATCCCCTACTACAAGTTTAAGCGTGGCTACCTAGGCCAACACCCAGACCATCCGCAGATTCGCAAGGGCGGACAAGTGGGCCTGTGTTGCTGATGCAGCGACTAACGTCGAAATAGCACAGGGCACACGTAAATAGGAGGTCCTCCTGGATACACGAGTGCTCCTATTCTCCGCTTTAAACAGAGAATAACATTGAAATAGCACAAGGCACATGGAATGGGTCAGGCCCATATAGCCACATCCACGCATGGTTACTTCCTTTTTTTTCTCTTGTTTCATTTCTATTATTAAAACTGATTGTGTGCTTTTTTTTGCATGAATCATAGAAGAAATGTAAAGTATATACTCAAAAGATTGTTTATCTATTTTTTAAAATATGTGTTGTTACAAAAATGTCCATCTGATGTGCTCCGAGAGACAAGTTTGTATATTTAGGGGAGTTTTTTGGTGTTAAAAATATGCATCTACTTAAAAATATCAACGTGTTAAATTTTTTCGCGAGTGTAAGAACATCATGCAATTAAAAACATTCACGAGTTTGAAAGGTGGTCGTTCATTTAAAAAGTGTTCACGCGTTAATTTTTTTGTTTTAAAAAAATCCCTCACACTAAAAATATTTAAATTTTTAGAAAAGAAAAAAGTTTAGAAAGGAAAAAAGAAAAGATAAAACCGATAGAAAATCAGCAAATGGGGTGCATAACTGAAAGAAACCCTGGGGACGTGCCTAACATGAAAAATTGCCGAACATGCGAGTTGACCTATGGATGCTTCACATGGACGACTAGGCTATTTTTTTCCGCCTTAGTTGAAGAATATGATTTGCTTAGAATCTCCTGGTTTATGCCCGGCTATCTAGGCCAACTCTTAGGGATGGAAAATCCTATGAGATGCAGGTTGCGTCAAGATGTCGAGGGTTCGCACAAGATTCATGAGGGAGCGACGCAATCTGGGCCAGCCTGTTAGCGGTTACCATAGCTACGGTATTCTCCGGTTTTGGGAACCTTCTAGAAGGTTCCCTGAATCGGTTTTTCTTATTTCCTGTTGTTTTTTGTGGCTGGTTTTCATATAGTTTTTTAGTTTTTGTCCTTTTCTGTTTCTTTTTTTATTTTCATTTTCGTTTTTATCTTTTCTGTTTCTTTCTTCTTCTTCTTTTTTCCTTTTTCTGTTTCTTTTTTAAAAATGCGCAAACTTTAACAATGCTTAGAATTCAAAATTGTTCAAAAATTTGAAAATATGTTCGGGGTTTTAAAAAACTTGTGTTTTCAAAAAACAAGTTCACAAATTGGGGAAAATGTTTGTGTTTTCAAAAAATGTTCTCACATCTCTAAGAAGTTTCGTGACATTTGGACTCCGTTTGGTACTGATATTCTGCAAAGTAAAAAAAACAAGCAAAAAACAACAATTGGCATTGGGCACTATGTCAATAGGTTAGTTCCAAAAAATGATATAAAGTTGCTCTAAAATGAATATCAAACATTCAAGAATGATAAAATAATAGCATGAAACAAACAAAAATTATAGATACATTGAAGACGTATCAGAGACTATGAAGCAGGATCTCGTGTGGTCGATGGATCTATGGTCGCTTAGAGTTCTGAGGGGTGGATGAGATGTTAGGTGGTGTGTGAATTTCGACTTAGATGCATGCCACTGTTGCATTGACAATTGACAAAATAGCTTGTTGTTGTCTTTCTTCTATATAGCCTTTGTTTTCTTTTGGGGTCCTTACTTGGTTGCAAATCTTATGCCCGCGTCGGTTAACTCCAATTTGAATTCAATATACTATCTAAGAAAATAGAAATTCCCAACGTCACAGTGCTCCAATTCAATGACTTTTGCGTCCAAGGAAAAGACATATGTTGTTGCATTTTCTCAACATCTCCACACTATTGTTATGTTTTCCATCTCCAAGCCAAACGTCTTCAAGAGCCCACACTTAGAAACCTACATCATGTCAAGGGATGCGAGGACCTGAGCAATCAACTACAGGCATAGGTGGTGGAGCAGTTCAAGGCGCCAGGCTCGAGAAGCCTCATCTCGAAGGGCGAGCCTTCTTTCGCAATAGCCCAAGACAACGAGGAGTTCAACACATTAGCGTTGACAAGAGCTATTACGTGCTCATGATGATGTAGCCGAGATCCACAACCTTGAAGGCGCTCAAAGCTGAGGATGATGCTGGTCTCCAGCCTCCTTCCTCGTGTGCTCAGGCAGGGAGAGAGGACGGGCACAATGTGGCGTCTTGCAGTGGGTGAGGAAGGTGAGAGAAAGTTATAGGTAAACCTTAGCGTGGTGAATCAGAGAGCACGAGATACGCTGCTGGTGGGAGGGGAGCGGTGGTTAGGGAGGGAGGCAAGCGACTTTACTCACTGGTAGACGAGCGAACGGTACTACTCCTCTAGCTAGTACAGTTAGCTTAGTGGGGCGTGACTAGTGGGAAAAGGGTGGCGATCGGGTCGGATTATCACTTGCTTTGTGTCGGCGTTAGTGTGAGCTAATTGTCTGTGCTTTTGGTGCTTTTCTTCCGTGGTGGGCTTTTGTCACTTGGTTCTGGTTTGTTCCTCTGCCTCTTCTGGGTTTTTGGTTGCGGATGGTTTGGAGAATTTGAATTACGGATGGGGGTAAAGGTGTAGGGGGGATAGGAAGGAGGTTTTCATGTGGTAAATGGATTTTGTGTCCATTTGATCTATGAGGGGTACGTGATGTTAGGTAGCGTGTGGCTGTCCACTTAATGTGCATGCCACTGTTCTTGCATTCCATGGTAGCACCAAAATATTTAGACGAAGAAGCAGTACTCTTTGGTCTAGCCCACGGATAACCGCTAGATTTGTTTTGTGTTTTTTTAACGTGTGATCAATATAGAATTTAGAATTTAGATGAAGGGTCGGCAAAGGAGGGGCATGGGCGACGAGGCTTTGGCCTTTTTGGCATGTACCTCTAAGGGTTTACTGGGGTTCATATGGGTAATGTTGCTCGCCTTTATGCCATTGGCCATTTTGTGAAAACATATCGATAATGGCACATGGAGAAGAAGGTGGATTTTTTTAAAAGAACCAAGTTCTGACAGAAAGTGCAATTTTGTTTTTACAAATTGAAGTGCATCTCACCTCATATTAAATTTCCGCATGTCACTCTTTCACTCAGGACTACTCTCGGTAGATCTCCATCTTTTCATCCTAGTTCCTTTGCAACTACATTAGTATCGCCCATGCCTTCCCTCCTGGCAAATACTTGCCCTGTGCATGCTGCTATGCCTCATATGATTTTTGAACATGATGTGCTCCCATATGCCTCTCATTCTTATTTCACAATTGATTGATTGACTCAACCCCATTGTTTTAGCTTTAGTGCTCTCTGGCTTGAGCGCGATTCTCACTGCGTTTGTTTGGCTACTAGTACTATCTTGGTAACTTACTTACAGGCTACATGTAAGACACCCGAGAGGAGCGTGCCTTTTATACGGGCCATTCATACTTACACCAAGGAAGGTTGGTAAGTGCATTAGCTATCCATCCATTAATTTTGTGACCAAGTCTTGGAGCCTACTTCGCACTTGAGACTTTACTCGCTAGTGGACGAGTGAACGGTACTACCCTCTGGTGAGATGTGGCTTAGCTTAGTGCGGCCGGACTAGTGGGCAAATGGGTGACCGGACCGGATTATCATTTTCTGTGGGCTGGCATTAGTACAGGCTAATTGCTTGCTCTTTTTGTGTTTTTCTTCTGCGGTGGGTTTGCCCCCTAGGTTTTTGGTTGGTCTCGTTTTGTTTCTTCTGTCTGATATGGGTTTTTGGTTGCGGATGGTTTGGAGAATTTGAATTTCAGATGGGGGAAAAGGTGTAGTGGAGACTATGAAGGATCTTGTGTGGTCGATGGATCTGTTGTCACTTAGAGTTGTGAGCGGGTGGATGACATGTTAGGTGGTGTGTGAATGTCGACTTAGCATGCATGCCACTGTTGCATTGACAATTGACAAAATAGCATATTGTTGTCTTTCTTCTATATAGCCTTTGTTTTCTTTTGGGGTCCTTGCTTGGTTGCAAATCTTATGCCCACGTCAATTAACTCCAATTTTAAATCAATATACTATCTAATGAAATAGAAACTCCCAAAACATCATGGTGCTCTAGTTCAATGATTTTTGTGTCCATGGAAAAGATATGTGTTGTTGCATTTTCTCAACTTCACAATAGTATTATTATGTTTATCATCTTCAAGCCAGTCGTCTTGAAGAGCATACACTTAGAAACCTACGTCATGTCAAGGGATGCCAAGATTGAGGACCTGTGCAATCAATTGCAGGCACATGTGGTGGAGCAGTTCAAGGCACCAATCTCAAAAGTAGCCTCATCTCGAAGGGCGAGCCTTCTTTGGCAATAGCCCAACCACTACTAGGAAAAGGGCTATAGATAGGATTGACACCAATGGCGCACCAGGGAAGAAGTGCGCCACTACTATATACTAATGGCGCACCAGTTGGTGATGCGCCATTAGTGTGGAAGACACTAATGGCGCACCAGAAAATAGGTGCACCACTAGTGATAATTTTTTTTTTCATTTTTACATACATACTAATGGCGCATCCTACCGAAGTGCGCCATTACTAGTTCTAACTAGTAATGGCGCACCAGATAGGGAGTGCGACAGTACTGAATTTTTTTTATTCTTTTTTTGCAAAACTACTAATGGCGCACCCTGTATAAGTGTGCCATTAGTATATATATATTTATGGCGCACTGTCCCGCTGGTGCGCCATTGCTATGAAGAAAACATTCTAATGACGCACCGCCTGGGGGTGCGCCATTAGTAATCTTCCCCCATCCATACACTTCGTCCCTCCCTCGTCCCTCCCTCTCGCCAGACTACTTCGTCCCTCTCCCTCCACCGCGCCGCCGCCGCAGCTGCCCCGACCCACTGCGTCGCAGCCGCCCACGCGCCCCTGCTGCCTCCCTCTCCCTTCCTCCCCCTCGAGCGCCGCCTCCCCCCCGAGCCCCGCCTCCCCACCTCGAAACCCTAGAAACCACCGGAGATTTGGAGCCTCGGAGCCACCGGAGCCTCGAAGCCCCACGTCCACCAGGAGAGGAGGCCCGCGACCTCCCCGCCGTCGAGCAGGAGAACAGGGTACGAATCCCTCTTCCCCATGTCTCTTGCTAATTTTCTTCTTCATCTCCTCCAATCTCTGACGCGTTCTCATCTATAGCTGTGTTGTGCTGTTGTGTTGTGTGAAGGAAGGACTTGGTTCAACAGGATACAGAGAAGCCGCTGCTGTGGGTTCGACTTGTTTGGATTTCGTTCCCCTGTCACCAAGGTGACCACTTGTCTCGCCTCTCTCCCCCTCTGTACAAGTTCATGGCTGTGGACTGCTACGGCCGATGCTTGTCTCAGCTGTATGCATTTGATTTCAGACTATATAGCTTGTATATGCAAAGTGCAAAAATTTCCAAGCAATGTTGTACTTTTACCTGCTAGTTTCTTTGGCATGGTTTTTATTCAAGTGAAACCAAACCCTGACAGTAACACATTTGCTTCTTATTGTACATGACTATGTTTATTGTGTTGAAACATATGTCTGATCTAATTAGAATGTATATGTGAGTTAAATAGGTCTGATTTTTGTTTTACGGGGTGGTAGAGGCAGCATCCATGTATTTGGGTAGCTAGTGGTTGTTTTTTGCTGTGTTGCAAGAAAGGAGATAATGTTGGCTGAATGTGCTTGAGGAAGAAAAGTAAAAAAGTGATTGGAATCGCATGCCTAGAATGATGTTCACTTATTGTCTTCATATTTAAAATCATCTGTTTTAAGTAAAGTAGGCTCTGAGAAAAACCTTTCAGAAAAAAGCTAAACAGCACAAATATACTGCTCTTGGATCGATGATTTGATTATGTAGCATAACCAGCACAGAGTAAGTGAGAGACGAACATGAGGCTGCACATTTTTGTACCAACAATTGCAGAAACTTGGGGCTGCACAAATTTGGTGCTGCACAAACTTGCTCCTACGCCAAGAGAGAGACTGAAATTGAGTACTCCTAGGCCAAGAGAGAGATTATGTTAAAAATTAAGTTAAGCAGGCATGGTACTCTTATTTTGAAGTAAAAATTCAGTTTAAAAGTCAGTTAAAAGTCCAGTTTTAGAGCTTGGCTCCTGATCTGACTATAAAGTGTACTGCAAGCTTATTGCTAGCAAGTTTAAAATTAAGTAAACACATGATCTGCTTGTGCTTGTGACTGACTTGGACACATGATTCTGACACACATGTATTCAGACACACATAGCATGTCTGAAACCCCTAGGAAATCATTTGCATATTTTTAACCGAGTATTTGTCATTCTGAAGAAAAATGCACTGTATCATGTATTTGTCCATGGTTTATAGATGAAATTTGCCATGGTGCATATAGTAAAAACAATGCCATGGTCTGTAAAATACATTTGTCATGCTCCATGAAAGTAAATTGCCATGGTCCAAATGTAGCAGAAGTTTCAAGTAGTGTTTTGTTTCTGTGTTTGAATAGGCAGCAAACTTTCTATTCTTTTTGTGTTTGTACAGACTTGCTAAACTATTGATGATTTTTTGTTGGGTGACCTATTAGATCTGGAATGGAAGCTCACATAAGTTGAGCTGATTTTTGTCCATATGAAAGCAGAGGACCATATGGTCTGTGGCTGGGTTTTGTCTCCGACCATTGTGTTGTGATGAATTTGCAGGTACCCCGAGAGTCCCTTGAGTTTACCGGAATGTCGATTAACTTCCGTTCCGGCAAATTCAGGTACTCCATATGTCCTATTTTCAGCAAAGGTCATGCTGAAATTTTCCGTGAATTTTAGCATGACTTTGCTAAAAAAATAGGACATATGGGGTACTTGCGACTAATGCATTGGCCGGGGTATCTTAGTACTTAGTTAAGTAGGATCAACTGCCCCGCCATTCTTGCTGCATTAAACCATAGGTGGCAATAGAGCCAAGTGATTAGGCCCAACTTAGAATTCTCGTTAGCATCGATAAATCCTAGATGATAAACCCAACATAGGTGGCAATAGAGCCAAGTGATTAGTACCAAGTGATTAGGCCCAACCTAGGGTGCCTCGGCATCGATAAAACCTAAATGATGAAAACTTAACTTGGCTTCTATAGGGTGCCTCGGTGTCGATGAGAACCTAAATGATGTACGCTTAGGCTTTTAGGGTGCCTCGGCGTCGACAAAACCTAAATGATGAAAACTTAGCCTTTTAGGGTGCCTCGACGTCGACAAACCCTAAATGATAAAATCTTGGCTTTTAGGGTGCCTCGGTGTTGATAAGAACCTAAATGATGAAAGCTTAGGCTTTTAGGGTGCCTTAGCATGTGTTCAACTACGGTAACTACCATGGAGATACCCTAGTAAGATTTTTACTATTACGACATCCGTGCATCTTTTGCATACTTCTAAAACTAGTACATCATTGCTAACTATGAAGTTATTACTATGTTTTTCAACAGATAATCCCAGAGAATTGTGTGCCTCATATGATGTATCAGAAAGGTAGTCTTAATGTTTTGAACATACAGCCAGGTCGTCCTACGAATCTCAACTGTCCATACGAGATTTCTAAAAGAAGTGGAGACATGAAAATAAAAGGATGGAAAAATGTATGGACAGTCGTAAGGAGCTTCTTGGAAGCAAAAGGAAGCGAATCGCAAGAATTGGAGACAGGATGTTCTCCATTCTCCATAATGGAGAGTCAGGGTCTATATTGTTTTATGCTATTTTAGCTTAAATAGGGTATTTAGGTCCTGCCTAATACTGATGATCATGTTCTAAGAACAATTAAGTAGGGTTGGTTCGATGACTATCAAGATGATGATCGTATGACTTGTTATGAATAACGAGTAGAAGTTGTATGATGATGATTAGTAGGACTTGTTAGGATTAGTATTACTTCCGACAAACTCGATACTTGCGGTCTCGAGACTTGTAATGTTTTATCTTTGTTCAGTCTTTTGAATTCGGAGACTAATATGATGAATTGTATTCGAACACTAATCTTCTATTGTATTCGATGAATCTGCTGTTGTTGTGTGCTACTGTCTATATTCTGTCAAATAATATATTTTCTAACCTGTGCAAAAATCAGAAAAGAAAAAAAAGAAAAAAACAAATATTCATACTAATGGTGTATCACCACAAGGTGCGCCATTAGTATGCCAAAGGATACTAATGGCGCATCAAGACAGAGTGCGCCATTAGTATGACAAAGCAGATGGTTACATATGGCCCCCCGGGAGGCATACTAATGGCGCATGGTGTTACATACTATTGGCGCACTTCCTGGTGCGCCATTAGCATACCAGATACTAATGGCGCACCAGTGGTGCGCCATTAGTAAAAACTTCTAGTGGCGTGATACTAATGGCGCACCGGTAGTGCGCCATTAGTAGGCAAAACTAATGCGTCATTAGTAGGCCTTTTCCTAGTAGTGAACTGCCTAAGACAACGAGGTGGTCAACCACATTAGTGTTGACAAGAACTATTACATCCCCATGATGATGTAGGCCTAACTGTCGAGATCCATAGCCTTGAAGACGCTCAAGGCTTAGGATGACGCTGGTCTCCGGCCTCCTTCTTCATGTGCTCGAGTGGGGAGAGAAGAGGGACACAATGTGGCGCGATGTGGTGGGCATGAGAGAAAGTGAGAGGTAAACCTCATTGAGGTGACTCAGATAGCACGGGTTGCGCTGCTGGTGGGAGGGGGGCGAGTGACTTTACTCCCTGGTGGACAGGTGAACGGTACCGCTCCTCCAGCTAGTATAGTTATCTTAGTAGGGCGTGACTAGTGGGAAAGGGGGGAGGGGGCGATCGTATCAGATTATCACTTGCTTTGCGCCGATGTTAGTGTGGGCTAATTGTCTGCGCTTTTGGTGGTTCCGTTTTGTTCCTACTGCCTCGTCTGGGTTTTTGGTTGCGGATGGTGATACGTCTCCAACATATCTATAATTTTTGATTGTTCCATGCTATTATATTATCTGTTTTGGATGTTTAATGGGCTTTATTATATACTTTTATATTATTTTTGGGACTAACCTACTAACCCAAGGCCTAGTGCAAATTGCTGTTTTTTTGCCTATTTTAGTGTTTCGCAGAAAAGGAATATCAAACGGAATCCAAATGGAATGAAACCTTCGGGAGAGTTATTTTTGGAACAAACACAATCCAAGAGACTTGGAGTGGATGTCAAGATACCAACGAGGCGGCCACGAGGCAGGGGGCAAGCGCGCCCCCCACCCTCATGGGCCCCTCGTGGCTCCCCTGACCTAGTTCTTTCGCCTATATATACTCATATACCCTGAAAACATCCGAGAGCACCAAGAAACCCTATTTCCACCGCCGCAACCTTCTGTACCCATGAGATCCCATCTTGGGGCCTTTTCTGGCCGAAGGGGGAATCGATCACGGAGGGCTTCTACATCAACACCATAGCCTCTCCGATGATGTGTGAGTAGTTTACCACAGACCTTCGGGTCCATAGTTATTAGCTAGATGGCTTCTTCTCTATCTTTGGATCTTAATACAAAGTTCTCCTTGATTCTCTTGGAGATCTATTCGATGTAATTCTTTTTGCAGTGTGTTTGTCGAGATCCGATGAATTGTGGGTTTATGATCAAGATTATCTATGAACAATATTTGGTTTTTCTCTGAATTCTTATATGTATTATTTTATATCTTTGCAAGTCTCTTCGAATTATCAATTTGGTTTGGCCTACTAGATTGATCTTTCTTGCAATGGGAGAAGTGCTTAGCTTTGGGTTCAATCTTGCGGTGTCCTTTCCCAGTGACAGCAGGGGCAGCAAGACACGTATTGTATTGTTGCCATCGAGGATAAAAAGATGGGGTTTATATCATATTGCTTGAGTTTATCCCTCTACATCATGTCATCTTGCCTAATGCGTTACTCTATTCTTATGAACTTAATACTCTAGATGCATATTGGATAGCGGTCGATGTGTGGAGTAATAGTAGTAGATGCAGAATCGTTTCGGTCTACTTGTCACAGACGTGATGCCTATATACATGATCATGCCTAGATATTCTTATAACTATGCACTTTTCTATCAATTGCTCGATAGTAATTCGTTCACCCACCGTAAAATATGCTATCTTGAGAGAAGCTACTAGTGAAACCTATGGCCCCCGGTGTATCTTCCATCATATTATTTTCATATCAATTTGTTATTTCTTCCACCTTTTATTTTGCAATCTCTACTTTCCAATCTATATCATAAAAATACCAAAAAATATTTATCTTATTATCTCTATCAGATCTCACTTTTACAAGTGGCCGTGAAGGAATTGACAACCCCTTTATCACGTTGGTTGCAAGGTTCTTATTTGTTTGTATAGGTACGAGGCGACTTGCGTGTAACCTCCTACTGGATTGATACCTTGGTTCTCAAAACTGAGAGAAATACTTACGATGCTTTGCTGCATCACCCTTTTGTCTTTAAGGGAAAACCAACGCATGCTCAAGAGGTCGCAGATGGTTGGAAATTTTGAATTCTGGATGGGGGCAAAGGTGTGGAGGGGGGACTAGGAAGGAGGGTCTCGTGTGGTCAATGGATTTTGTGGCCATTTGACCTGTGAGGGGTTGATGGTGTTAGGTGGCGTGTGGCTATCGACTTAACGTGCATCCTACCGTTCTTGCATTCCATGATAGCACCACAGTACTTAGACGAAGAAGCAGTACTCCTTTGGTCTAGCCCGTGAATAATCGCTTGATTTGTCTTGTGTTTTTTAAAACCTGCGACGAATGTAGAAATTTAGATGAATGGTCAGCGAAGGAGAGGGGCGGACGACAAGGCTTTGACCTTTCTGGCTAGTACCTCCAAGGGTTGATTGGGGTTCGGACGGGTAATGTTGCTCGCCTTTATGTCATTGGTCATTTGGAGAAAAAGTGTCGATAATGGCACGTGAGAACAAGGTGATTTTTTTTTAAAAAAGAACCAATATCCTCTCAAAAGTAAAATTTTGTTCTTATAAACTGGAATGAATCTCTCCTCCTTTTCAATTTCCGCATGCCACTCTTTCGCTCAAGATTACTCTCGGTTGATCTCCATCTTCTCATTTTACTTCCTTCCCGAGTACATTATTGTTGCCCCTGACTTCCCTTCTGGAAAATACTTGCCTCTTGCCTGCTGGTATGCCTCATATGATTTTTTGAGATGATGTGTTTCCATATGCCTCCCATTATTATTTCATAATAGATTGATTGACTCAATCGCATTGTTTTAATTTCAGTGCTCTCTAGCTCGGGTGCCTCAATTCTCACCATGTTTGTTTGGCTGCTAGTACTATCTTGGTAACATACTTAGATGCTACAAGTAGACACACGAGACGAGTGTTCCTGTTATACAGGCCGATCATGCTTACACCAAGGAAGGTTGGTAAGTGCATTAGCTATCCGCCCATTAATTTTGTGACCAAGT
Organism: Triticum aestivum; assembly: GCF_018294505.1. Classification (NCBI taxonomy): domain Eukaryota; kingdom Viridiplantae; phylum Streptophyta; class Magnoliopsida; order Poales; family Poaceae; genus Triticum; species Triticum aestivum. The sequence continues at coordinate 706,226,052 of NC_057800.1, forward strand.
CTTGGAGCCCACTTCGCACTCGAGACTTTACTCGCTGGTGGACGAGCGAATGGTAATACTCTCTAGTGTGATGTGGCTTAGCTTAGTGTAGAATGACTAGTGGGAAAAGGGGTGATCGGATTGGATTGCCATTTCCTTTGTGTCGGCGTTACTGCAGGCTAATTTTTTTTGCTCTTTTGGTCCTTTTCTTCTACGATGAGTTTTGTCCCCTAGGTTTTTAGTTGGTTTCATTTTTGTTTCTTATGCCTGGTGTGGGTTTCTTGTTGTGGATTGTTTGGAGAATTTAAATTCCGGAGGGAAAAGCTGTAGGGGGCAGAAGGAGGATCTCGTGTGGTCGATGGATTTGTGTTCACTTTGAGTTGTGAGGGGTGGATGAGGTGTTAGGTGGCGTGTGGCTGTTGAGTTAACATGCATGCCACTTTTCTTACATTTCATGCTAGCATCACAATATTTAGCCGAACAAGCAGTGCGCCTTTGGTCTAGCCTGCGAATAACTGCTTGATTTGTCACATATTTTTCTTAACGTAATACAAATCTCACAATATTGAAATTGTTTGGAGGAGAAGTGAAGGAGGAGGACTGGGGGTTGGACGGGTAATGATGCCCTGCCTTTATGTAATCGAGATGGAATAAGTATCGACAATGGTGTGGAGAGAAGAAGACATTTGTTTTTAAGAACCAAGATCCAATATTCCTAGAAAGTGGAGTCCAATTTTTACAAATTGAAATTCATCTCCGCCCTTATTCAGTTTTCACACGTCGCTCTTTCACTTTGGAATACTCTCGGCATATCTCCATCTTCTCATGTTCGCTACTTTGCGTGTACATTTGTGTTGCCCCTGCATCCCCCCATAGCAGATACAAGGTCCTTGCTTTGATCTATAGACCATGTGATTTTTGGAGATAATGTGTTTCCATATACCACTCATTCTTCCATTTCGGATTGCATCGATCTAACGCCATTGTTTATCTTCGGTTGTCTCTGGCTCGGGAGCTTCGACCCCCATCATGTTTATTTGGCTGTTATTACTATCATGGACACTTTTCGAGGCTACAAGGGGACCATTGAGAGGAGTGTGTATTTTATAAGGGTTGATCACCATTACACCAAGCAAGGTTGTTGAGCACATTACGTATCCATCGACTAATTTTGTGAGCAGGTCATGGAGTCTACTTCGCACCAGAGCCTTAATTTTTCCTTTCTACAATGAGGTTTAGCTACACATGTGCTTTGCGCCATTCTTTGGACTCGCCCTAGCCTTTACACTCAACACTGATTTGCCGAGCTGGTGGGAGAGGGTGTGTTTGAAGCTTGTATGAAAAGGCAAATACATGCTCAACATTATAGCCTCATATGCCGTCTGAAATTTATGGAAGGAGCAAAATGCTCTAATCTTTGACGACATCACCGCCTGACCCTCGCAGTTGCAGATGGCCTTCAAGATTGTAAATTAGATATTATACATGTTTGCACTTACAATATAGCCTACAACCATCTTTCTTCTTTATAGCCTGTGTTTTCTTCTCTTTTTTTGATCCCTGCTAGACTGTAAATATTATCCATACATTAATTAACACCAATTTTAAATTAGTATATACTGATGACCCACAAGTATAGGGGATCTATCGTAGTCCTTTCGATAAGTAAGAGTGTCGTACCCAATGAGGAGCAGAAGGAAATGATAAACAGTTTTCAGCAAGGTATTCTCTGCAAGTACTGAAATAAGTGGTAACAGATAGTTTTGTGATGAGATAATTTGTAACGAGCAACAAGTAACAAAAGTAAATAAAGTGCAGCAAGGTGGCCCAATCCTTTTTGTAGCAAAGGACAAGCCTAGACAAACTCTTATATAAGGAAAAGCGCTCCCGAGGACACATGGGAATATCGTCAAGCTAGTTTTCATCACGTTCATATGATTCGCATTCGGTACTTTGATAATTTGACATGTGGGTGGACCGGTCCTTGGGTGCTGTTCTTACTTGAACTAGCATCCCACTTATGATTAACCTCTATTGCAAGCATCCGCAACTACAACAAAAGTATTAAGGTAAACTTAACCATAGCCTGAAACATATGGATCCAAATCAGCCCCTTACGAAGCAACGCATAAACTAGGGTTTAAGTTTCTATCACTCTAGCAACCCATCATCTACTTATTACTTACCAATGCCTTCCTTTAGACCCAAATAATGGTGAAGTGTTATGTAGTCGACGTTCACATAACACCACCAGAGGCTAGACAACATACATCTCATCAAAATATCGAACGAATACCAAATTCACATAACTACTAATAGAAAGACTTCTCCCTTGTCCTCAGGAAAAAACGTAACTACTCACAAAGCATATTCATATTCATAATAAGAGGGGTAATAATATGCATAAAGGATCTGAACATATGATCTTCCACCAATTAAACCAACTAGCATCAACTACAAGGAGTAATTAACACTACTAGCAACCTACTAGCACCAATCCCGGACTTGGAGACAAGAATTGGATACAAGAGATGAACTAGGGTTTTGAGATGAGATGGTGCTGATGAAGATGTTGATGGAGATTGCCCTCTCCCGATGAGAGGAGTGTTGGTGATGATGATGGCGATGATTTCCCCCTTCGGGAGGGAAGTTTCTCCGGCAGCACAGCTCTGCCGGAGCTCTAGATTGGATCCGCCAAGGTTCCACCTCGTGGCGGCGGATTTTCGTCCCGAAAGGTTGCTTCTGGTTTTTTTCTCGACGAAAGACTTCATATAGGAGAAGATGGTCATCGGAGAGCCACCAGGGGACCCACGAGGTAGGGGCGCGCCCTAGGGGGGCGCGCCCCCACCCTCGTGAGTAGGGTGTGGGGCCCCTGGTCTTCATCTTTGGCGAGGATTTTTCATTATTTATTATAAGGTGTTCCGTGGAGTTTCAGGACTTTTGTAGTTGTGCAGAATAGGTCTCTAATATTTGCTCCTTTTCCAGCCCAGAATTCCAGCTGCCGGCATTCTCCCTCCTTATGTAAACCTTGTAAAATAAGAGAGAATATCCATAAGTATTGTGACATAATGTGAAATAACGACCCATAATGCAATAAATATCGATATAAAAGCATGATGCAAAATGGACGTATCAACTCCCCAAGCTTAGACCTCGCTTGTCCTCAAGCGAAAAGCCGAAATCGAAAAATATGTCCACATGTTTAGAGATGAAGGTGTCGATAAAAATAAAATACGGACATGAGGGCATCATGATCATTCTTAGAATAGCAACTTATATAATTCTTGTCATATGATCTCTAATGCTAGAGTAATAATTCAATCACAATATCAAGTATGAATCGTAAACTTCATTGAAAACTAACAAACTACAATCTCGGTCATTGAAGCAATTGCAATTTATCATAACGTAGGAAAGAGTCAATGTATAAGAGCTTTTCAGCAAGTACACATACTCAACTATCATATAATCTTTCACAATTGCTGACACTCACGCAATACTTATGGGTATGGAGTTTTAATCGGACACAGAGAAAGATAGGGGCTTATAGTCTTACCTCCCAACGTTTTACCTCAAGGGTAATGTCAATAGTAATAGTTCATGTAAACTCACATCCAATTAGCCATATATACCAGGATCTTTCCAACATATTGTGCTTGCCAAAGGATAAAGTGTAAAAAGGAAGGGTGAAAATCACAATGACTCTTGCATAAGGTAGAAGATAATGATAAAAGATAGGCCATTCGCAGAGGGAAGCAGAGGTTGCCATGCGCTTTTATGGTTGGATGCACAAAATCCCAATGCGAAAGAATGTCACTTTATATTTCCCCTTGTGATATGAACCTTTATTATGCAGTCTGTCGCTTTTATTACTTCCACATCACAAGATCGTATAAAGTTTATTTCTCCCACACCAATCAATCATACATATTTAGAGAGAAATTTTTATTGCTTTGCACCGATGACAACTTACTTGAAGGATCTTATTCAATCCATAGGTAGATATGGCAGACTCTCATGGCAAAATTGGTTTAAGGGTATTTTGAAGCACAAGTAGTATCTCTACTTGGTGCTGAGAATTTGGCTAGGATGAGGGGGAAAGGCAAGCTCAACATGTTGAAGGATCCAAGATGATATAATTTATCTCAGATGTAAGCAAACATAACCCATTATGTTGTCTTCCTTGTCTAATGTCAACTCTTTAACATGTCATATTTTAATGAGTGCTCACAATCATAAAAGATGTCCAAGATAGTGTATTTATATGTGCAGACCTCTCTTTCTTTATTACTTCCTATTAACTGCAACGATGACCAAAACTATGTTTGTCAAACCTCAACAACTTTTATTCATCATACTCTTTCTATGTGAGCTCATTACTCTCCATAAGACTCACATGATCTCTTTGTTTCTTTTTATTTCTTTCTCTTTTCTTTTATTCACTTAGGATCATGGCAAAATAATCAAGCCCTTGACTCAACAGTAATCTTTATTATATAGCTCACGGACTCGATTACATAGAAGGGTAATAAAGCAAAACTCACAACTAGATCATGCCATAAACTTTATTCTACTAGATCAAAATACTACTAATAGGATCGAACTAAGAAAAACGGTAAAGATAGGAGTTGTGATTGTGATACGATACCGGGGCACTCCCCCAAGCTTGGCAGTTGCCAAGTGGAGTGCCCATACCAGATACTCAATTCTTCTTTGTTGGTGAAGGTGGAGTTGTTGATGATGGATAGTCGCACATCGAGCGTAGGAGGTCTTCTAACTTGCGGATAATGCCCTTGAGTACGATGATATGCTCCTTCAACAAAATATTTTCACGTGTGAGATACTTATTTTGTATACGAGCCAACTCAATCATCTTGAAAACTTTGATTTCTGTAGGGGTAAGAAGATTATGATCCAGTTGAAGGGTGTCTTCTATTGCTGGAACTTGGTCCTCCACGGCCTTCTTGATCCCTTCATCCTTGTTGATCTCCATAGGTTCTTCTCTCTTCAGCTCTATCTTCATTAGCCAAGCACCATTGCCCTCATGGTTGGAGGAGGAGGGAGACAACATAGTGCCTGGCCTTGACAACCCTAACAGAAAATAGCTCGAAACAAAGACAGGAGATTTTTGCGTGAAACGGGAGTCAAAACCCCCGGGAGGTTATATAATGAATTTTTACCAACCAAAATACGTACTGTGCAAGAAAACGGAGTCCGGAGGGCACACGAGGAGCTCACGAGGTAGGGGGCGCGCCCAGGGGGCAGGGCGCGCCCTCCACCCTCGTGAGGCCCTCGTGTCCTTCCCGGACTGCTACTTAATTTTCTATTTTTCTAAATATTACAAAACGGAGAAATATTGCCTTAAAAATTGTTTTAGAGTCGGTTTACTTACCGTACCACATACCTATTCCTTTTCGGAGTCTGAAACGTTCTGGAAGGTGTCTTTTATGTACTCCTCCGGGGTTATGGTTTCAATAACATTGGTTTCAACATTTATGGGATTACCTGAGATATAATGTTTGATTCTTTGACCATTTACCACCTTCGGATTTGTGCCTTCGAAGTTGTTGATTTTTATGGCACCGGAATGGTAAACTTCCTCGTTAACGTAGGGACCTTCCCATTTAGAGAGAAGTTTCCCTGCAAAAAATCTTAAACGAGAGTTGTATGGCAATACATAATCACCTACATTAAACTCACGCTTTTGTATCCTTTTGTCATGCCATCTTTTAACCTTTTCTTTAAACAACTTGGAATTTTCATAAGCTTGGGTTCTCCATTCATCAAGTGAGCTAATATCAAATAACCTCTTCTCACCTGCAAGTTTAAAATCATAGTTTAATTCTTTAATAGCCCAATAAGCCTTGTGTTCTAGTTCGAGAGGAAAGTGACATGCTTTTCCATAGACCATTTTATACGGAGACATACACATAGGATTTTTATATGCAGTTCTATAGGCCCATAATGCATCATTAAGTTTATTGGACCAATTCTTTCTAGACCTATTGACAGTCTTTTGCAAAATTAATTTGAGTTCTCTATTACTCAATTCTACTTGACCACTAGACTGTGGGTGATACGGAGATGCAATTCTATGATTGACGTCATATTTAGCAAGCATTTTTCGGAAAGCACCATGAATAAAATGTGAACCACCATCAGTCATTAAATATCTAGGGACTTCAAACCTCGGAAAAATAACTTCTTTAAGCATTTTAATAGAAGTGTTATGATCAGCACTACTAGTTGGAATAGCTTCTACCCACTTAGTAACATAATCAACAACAACTAAAATATGTGTATATCCATTAGAGGCGGGAAAAGGTCCCATGCAATCAAAGCCCCAAACATCAAACGGTTCAATAACAAGTGAATAATTCATAGGCATTTCTTGACGTCTACTAATATTACCAATTCTTTGACATTCATCACAAGATACGACAAACTTACGGGCATCCTTGAAGAGAGTAGGCCAATAAAAACCGGATTGCAATACCTTATGTCCAGTTCTATCTCCCGCGTGGTGTCCTCCATAAGTTTTGGAGTGGCATTTGCGTAGGATCGGTTCCTGTTCATGCTCAGGTACACAACATCTAATAACACCATCTACTCCTTCTTTATAAAGATGTGGGTCATCCCAAAAGTAATGTCTCAAATCATAGAAGAACTTTTTCTGTTGTTGGTATGTGTAGCTAGGTGGTATAAATTTAGCAACTATGTAATTAGCATAATCAGCATACCAAGGGGTACTACGAGAAGTACTTATGACAATTAATTGTTCATTAGGAAAGCTATCATCAATAGGTAGTGGGTCATCAAGAACATTCTCTAACCTAGATAAGTTGTTTACAACGGGGTTCTCAGCTCCTTTTCTATCAACAATATGCAAATCAAATTCTTGTAGCAAGAGAACCCATCTAATAAGTCTAGGTTTAGCATCTTTCTTCTCCATAAGATATTTAATAGCAGCATGATCTGTGTGGATAGTTACTTTAGAATCAACAATATAAGGTTTGAACTTATCACAAGCAAATACAACGGCTAAAAGTTCTTTTTCAGTAGTAGCATAATTTCTTTGAGCATTGTCTAGAGTCTTACTAGCATAATGGATAACATTTAAGTTCGTATCAACTCTTTGTCCTAGAACAGCACCTACAGCATAATCACTAGCATCACACATAATTTCAAAGGGTAAATTCCAATCAGGTGGTTGAACAATAGGTGCAGACACTAAGGCTTTCTTAAGTATGTCAAATGCTTCTACACAATCACCATCAAAGACAAATGGTATATCTTTTTGTAATAAATTAGTCAGAGGCCAAGAAATTTCTGAGAAGTCCTTAATGAACCTCCTATAAAATCCAACGTGACCAAGGAAACTTCTTATACCTTTGATGTCCTTGGGACATGGCATCTTTTCAATAGCATTAACCTTGGCTTTATCAACTTCAATACCTCTTTCAGAAACTTTATGCACCAAGACAATACCTTCATTAACCATAAAGTGTCACTTTTCCCAATTCAAAACAAGATTAGTTTCTTCACATCTCTGCAAAACTCGATCAAGATTGCTCAAGAAATCATCAAAAGAAGATCCATAGATGGAAAAGTCGTCCATGAAAACCTCACAAATCTTTTCACAAAAGTCAGAGAATATAGCCATCATGCATCTCTGAAAGGTAGCAGGTGCATTACATAAACCAAAAGGCATACGTCTATAAGCAAAAGTACCAAAAGGGCATGTAAAAGTAGTCTTTGATTGATCTTTAGTCGACACATGTATTTGAGAGAAACCAGAATAACCATCTAGAAAGAAGTAATGTGTATGTTTGCATAATCTTTCTAGCATTTGATCAATAAAAGGTAAGGGGTAATGATCTTTCTTAGTAGCCTTATTTAATTTGCGGAAATCAATTACCATCCTATAACCTGTAATAATTCTTTGTGGAATCAATTCATCTTTATCATTAGGAACAACAGTAATACCTCCCTTCTTAGGGACACAATGAACAGGACTTACCCACTGACTATCAGCACGGGATAAATTATACCTGCCTCTAGAAGCTTTAGTATTTCTTTTCTTACCACTTCTTTCATTTTAGGATTCAGACGTCGTTGAGGATCACGAACTGGTTTGGCATCTGCTTCCAAATTTATTTTATGTTGACATAGAGTGGGACTAATGCCTTTAATATCATCAAGAGTATATCCAATAGCAGCACGGTGCTTCTTCAGAGTTTTCAATAATCTTTATTCTTCATGCTTTGAAAGGTAAGCACTAATAATAACAGGATATATCTTCTTTTCATCAAGATAAGCATATTTAAGATTATCAGGCAACGGTTTGAGCTCAAACACGGGATCACCCTTAGGTGGAGGGGGGTCCCCTAGGATTTCAACAGGCAAATTGTGTTTCAGCATAGGTTCTTGTTTAAAGAATACTTCATCTATTTCCCTTCTTTCATTCATAAACATATCATTCTCATGGTCTAGCAAATATTGTTCTAAAGGATCATTAGGAGGTACGAAAATAGAAGAAAGACCAATAATTTCATCCTTACTAGGCAATTCTTCTTCATGGTGTTGTTTACTAAATTTAGAGAAATTAAATTCATGAGTCATATCATCTAAGCCGACAGTAACAACATCCCTAGTGCAATCTATGGTAGCATTAACAGTATTCAAGAAGGGTATACCAAATATAATGGGACAAAAGCTATCTTGTGGGGAACCAAGAACAAGAAAATCAGCAAGATATTTAGTTTTCCCACACAAGACTTCAACATCTCTAACAATTCCCATTGGTGAAATAGTATCTCTATTAGTAAGTTTAATTGTGACATCAATATCTTCTAACTCAATAGGTGCAACATCATGCATAATTTCGTTGTATAAGTCAATAGGTATTGCACTAGCACTAGCACCCATATCAGATAAGCCATGATAACAATGATCTCCTATTTTAACAGAAATAACAGGCATGCCTACCACAGGTCTAGCTTTATCTGTATCACGGGGTTTAGCAATTCTAGCAGTTTCATTACAGAAGTAAATAACATGCCCATCTATATTATCAGACAAGAGATCTTTAACAATAGCAATATTAGGTTCTACTTTAACTTGCTCAGGAGGTGTATATGTTTTAATATTGCTTTTACGAACCACAGTTGAAGCTTTAGCATGATCCTTTATCCTAACAGGGAAAGGTGGTTTCTCAACATAACAAGTAGGAACAATAGGATCATTATAAGTGACAGTCTTTTCTTCAACTTTAATAGGTGCAGCTACTTTTACTTCTATGGGAGGATGATATTTAAACCACTTCTCCTTAGGGAGATCAACATAAGTAGCAAAAGATTCACAGAAAGAAGCTACTATCTCAGATTCAAGTCCATATTTAGTGCTAAACTTACGGAAAATATTGGTATCCATAAAAGCTTTAACACACTCAAACTTAGGAGTCATACCTGACTCCTTACCATTGTCGAGGTCCCAATCTTCAGAGTTGCGTTTAATTCTATCCAATAAATCCCATCTAAATCCAATAGTCTTCATCATAAAAGAGCCAGCACAAGAAGTATCGAGCATGGTGCGATTATTTTTAGAAAGCCGAGCATAAATTTTTTGAAGAATTGTTTCTCTTGGGAGCTCATGATTGGGGCATGAATATAACATTGATTTAAGCCTCCCCAATCTTGAGCGATGCTTTCTCCTTCGCGAGGCCAAAAAGTAATTATATATATAATTGCGATCACGATGAACAAGATGCATAGGGTAATACTTTTGATGAAATTCCAATTTCAATCTTCTATACTTCCATGATCTCGTATCATCACATAGCCTATACCATATCAATGCGTCTCCCTTCAAAGATAAAGGGAATACCTTCTTCTTAGGAACATCATCGGGTATACCTGCAAGCTTAAATAATCCACAAACTTCATCCATATATATTAGGTGTTCATCAGGATGCTTTGTTCCATCTCCTGTAAAAGGATTAGCTAGCAGATTTTCTATCATACTCGAAGGATACTCATAAGGAATTTCATTTTCATATTCATTTTCAATAGGTTCAGTAGGTTGAGGAGCAACTCTTTGCTCTACTGGTCGGGGTGAAGATACCCCGAACAAGCCCCTCAGAGGATTACTTTCCATAGTAACAAGTGACAGTAAATTTCAGCACACTATATAAATTTTTCCTTACCAAATTTCACCTACCAAAGGCGCTTCACTCCCGGGCAACAGCGCCAGAAAAGAGTCTTGATGACCCACAAGTATAGGGGATCTATCGTAGTCCTTTCGATAAGTAAGAGTGTCGAACCCAACGAGGAGCGGAAGGAAATGATAAACGGTTTTCAGCAAGGTATTCTCTTCAAGTACTGAAATAAGTGGTAACAGATAGTTTTGTGATGAGATAATTTGTAACGAGAAACAAGTAACAAAAGTAAATAAGGTGCATCAAGGTGGCCCAATCCTTTTTGTAGCAAAGGACAAGCATGGACAAACTCTTATATAAGGAAAAGCGCTCCCGAGGACACATGGGAATATCATCAAGCTAGTTTTCATCACGTTCATATGATTCGTATTCGGTACTTTGATAATTTGACATGTGGGTGGACCGGTGCTTGGGTGCTGTTCTTACTTGAACAAGCATCCCACTTATGATTAACCTCTATTGCAAGCATCCGCAACTACAACAAAAGTATTAAGGTAAACCTAACCATAGCATGAAACATATGGATCCAAATCAGCCCCTTACGAAGCAATGCATAAACTAGGGTTTAAGCTTCTATCACTCTAGCAACCCATCATCTACTTATTACTTCCCAATGCCTCCCTCTAGGCCCAAATAATGGTGAAGTGTTATGTAGTCGACGTTCACATAACACCACTAGAGGCTAGACAACATACATCTCATCAAAATATCGAACGAATACCAAATTCACATGACTACTAATAGCAAGACTTCTCCCTTGTCCTCAGGAACAAACATAACTACTCACAAAGCATATTCATATTCATAATCAGAGGGGTAATAATATGCATAAAGGATCTGAACATATGATCTTCCACCAATTAAACCAACTAGCATCAACTACAATGAGTAATTAACACTACTAACAACCTACTAGCACCAATCCCGGACTTGGAGACAAGAATTGGATACAAGAGATGAACTAGGGTTTTGAGATGAGATGGAGCGTTGGTGATGACGATGACGATGATTTCCCCCTCCGGGGGGGAAGTTTCCCTGGCAGAACAGCTCTGCCGGAGCTCTAGATTGGATCCGCCAAGGTTCCGCCTCATGGTGGCAGAGTTTCATCCCGAAAGGTTGCTTCTGGTTTTTTTCTCGACGAAAGACTTCATATAGGAGAAGATGGTCATCAGAGAGCCACCAGGGGGCCCACGAGGTAGGGGGCGCGCCCTAGGGGGGCACCCTCGTGAGCAGGGTGTGGGCCCCCTGGTCTTCATTTTTGGCGAGGATTTTTCATTATTTATTATAAGGTGTTCCGTGGAGTTTCAGGACTTTTGGAGTTGTGCAGAATAGGTCTCTAATATTTGCTCCTTTTCTAGCCCAGAATTCCAGCTGCCGGCATTCTCCCTCCTTATGTAAACCTTGTAAAATAAGAGAGAATAGCCATAAGTATTGTGATATAATGTGAAATAACAGCCCATAATGCAATAAATATCGATATAAAAGCATGATGCAAAATGGACGTATCATATACCATATAACAAAATAGAATATCTCAACATCATGGTGCTTCAGTCCAAGTGGTTTCAGCATCTAAGGGGAAAAACCCATGTCCAAGTAACCAGTTAAGTCGCCGATTATTCCCTACTTGTAGGGTCATCAAGTAGCCAATAAACTGATAACTCGTCCAATTAATTGATTAACTTGTGATTAGCCTATTAATCCTCTGATTGTTAGCCAACCGAGCAGCTACCAGTTAATGATTTCTTCAACAATGGAAAACACACATGTGTTGTTGCATTTTTCTCAACTTTGCCACATAATTGCAGGTTATATTTCTCATCTCCAAGCAAAACATCTTCAAAAGCCCAAACTCATCAAAGTACATCATGTTCGGTGATTCCAAGTTAGACAACCCTGCACAACCGACCGTAGACACAACCAGTGGAGCAGTTAAAGGCATCAACACGGAGTAGCTTTGTCTTGAAGGGATAGCCTTCTATGGAAGTAACTTGGGACAACGATGAGGTCGACAACATCCGCCGCTGAAAAGAAGTATGTGGAGCTTATGATGATGCTGGGCTCCATGTCAAGATCCAGAGCCTTGGAGGCGCTCAGGGCTAAGGATGGCGACATTGTCAGCGCCATCATTGAGTTGACTAACTAGGTGCTAGAAGGTGGAACTGTGTCATCATAATAGAGTGTTGGGTCACGAAACAGTCTTTTAGTCATGTCATCTTGCAGTTGCAGAATTGGAGGTTGTATGTCTCTCAATACTCGCATGTAGGTTTCCAAGGTGTTTTAACATTTAAAGATCTGCATGCCGCATGCTCTTTATGGGCAAAATCTGAATCGACGGTGCCAAATTTTGTTTGCAAATTCATGTCATCATGTTTAATACAGTACATGTGCCATTCTTGTGCTTAAGGCCGAGGATGACAATATTGTCAGCACCATCATGGAGTTGATTAACTAGGTGTTGAAAGGTGGAATTGTGTCATGATAATATAGGATGTTAGGTAAAGCGGTCTTTTATCATGTCATCTTGAATGTTGCAGCTGAATAATTGGAGGTTGTGTGTCTCTCACTAGTATTGGCACATAGGTATGCTAGGGGTTTCAACATCTAAGATATCGGCAAACTGCATGCTCTTATGGGAAGAGTATTAACCGAATGAGCCAGATCTTGTTTCCAAATGCATGGCATCATGTTTGAGACAAATACATATGTCATTCTTGGTACCTTTTGAACTTTATTCCCAACTACAACAATTGGGAGACAATACATATGTTTGCCCTGACTACATGCTGCCACAGGAGAGGAAGGAATAGATCGGTTCATTAAAGATGTTCTATGGTACTGAGTGAGAAGAAGGTGGATTATGAAAGCATATGATGAGAAGATAGATGGTGGACTTCAATTGAGATGAAGAGACATCGAGGGCCAATGGACGGTGAACAAATCCTACATATACCTAAGAGAGCCATCACCACTAACTTATTAATATCAACATACAAGCATGCCATATCCCATACAATTATAGACGGGATAAGGCCCACCACAACATGCAACCATGCACAAAAAAATATTATTCACTTTATTATTCTACTTACATTCAATATTTTTTGCAAATATACATAATCAAATGTAATTAGTCATATATATTTTTAAATATGATTCACATGTTATTAATTTAAATATTTATATTTCACACAATAAAATTTTATTGAAATTGATTCCAACCGATTCCCGCGGCGATGTGTGGGGTATCGTCTAGTTGAAGTAGAGGGTGAACATTGGATTAGGTGCAGCCACGAACTATGTTCTAAAAATGCCATGTACGATTACAGTTTGTAATGATAATATTAACACGAAATAGTTGGTTGTATCTTGGTATCCAAAATGAATAGTCTAAGATCGACGGCCATGATTCAAGCCAACTCCTACCTATCTAAAGCCTAGAGGTAAGTTCAGGGGCGGAATTGGGCCTATGGCAACTGGTGCTATAGCCCCAGGCGTGGCCCAACTAGTGCTATTAGATCCAGAAGAAAAATTTCAGATTTTCATATTTTAAAAGGCCCAGCCCAGGCCTCAGCCGTTCAGCCCATGTACCTTCTCAGGCTCGCAGCCCAGCTAGCTCTGCATCGCCAAGCAGAAGGAAGCCACGACCACGTTTCCCCCTAATAACGTTTGTCCTAAGAAAAAAAACACGCCCATGCTTGATCGTTGGTCAGTTGCGATTCCAAAGGAATCAATCGCCCGACGATTCGGTCGATCGGACAAAACAAAGTTGCCTTGTTCCGTGCGCCGCTCCAGGCGTTTCCCCTCGATGGCTCGACAGACCTGCGCATGGCCTCGTCGCTTCGTCGGAGCAGCCCCCTCCAAGTCCAACCTTCTGGTCTTTTCCATCTCCACAACCGGCAACATCTTGTTCTTCTCCGTCTCCACAACCGGCTAAACTGGTAATTTCTACTTCGGTGTATCGTCTATATTTTTGCTAGATCCAAGATGATTAAATTGTACTCATATTACTTTATTCAATTTTGTTTCGGTTATTTGTTAAAAGCAAAAAAAGATAGAAATTCAAGATAAAATGACACGTACGATTTTTTCTTTTGAAGCAACATCCAGCCAGCCTTCATCGAACAATACCAACATCACCATTGTTAAACTATTTATTTATTAAATTTCCTCTTGTGGTAAAAATTAATTCATATATATCGTTTTATAAGTGAAGTTGTGATTCTGGCAAAAAAAGTGAATTTGTGATATACACCTAACATGCACGGGTATGTGTGTTGTGGTTACTTTGTGTTGAAGGCAATGCAACTCTCGATGTATTGATCGGGTGCATGGTGCACGTATATATGCGTACAAGGACAGCCCTCGGCCTCATCTATACAAGGAAACTAGAGGCGGGGCCGGTAGGAGATTATCCTAACAGATACATGCATAGATATGTTCAACACCCC
>NC_057800.1:706240919-706265768 GCF_018294505.1 Triticum aestivum
TGCGTCACCAATGACACATAGACTGGACCGGAACTCCTCAAATGTAGTTGTCGGTAACCCCTTTGTCATGACATCGGCAAACTGCTGAGCAGTGGGAACATGAAGAGCGCGGATGCGCCCAAGAGCCACCTGCTCTCGCACGAAGTGGATGTCGAGCTCAATATGCTTCGTGCGGCGATGATGAACGGGGTTGGCGGAGAGGTAGACCGCCGGGACATTGTCGCAGTAGACAATGGTGGCCTTCTGGACGTCAAGGAGCAACTCCTGGAGAAGCCGGCGAAGCCACGAGCACTCGGCAACGGCATTGGCCACAACATGATACTCGGCCTCGGCACTGGATCGGGATACCGTAGGTTGTCGTTTAGACGACCACGATATGAGCGAGGGCCCCAGGTAGACGCAGTAGCCTGAAGTCGAGCATCGCGTGTCCGGGCAGCCGGCCCAATCGGCATCACTGTAGGCGACCAGGTCAGTCGAGGGCGAGGCCGTCCACGTAAGACCCAGAGTCGTGGTGTCGCGGATGTACCGAAGAATCCGCTTCACTAGGTTCCAGTGAGTGTCGCGAGGGGCGTGCATGTGAAGACACACCTGCTGAACGGCGTACTGCAGGTCAGGCCGAGTGAGTGTCAAGTACTGGAGAGCGCCGACGATGGAGCGGTAAAATGCTGCATCTAGCACGGGAGAGCCATCGAGCGCACAGACCTTGGCCTTTGTGTCGATAGGCGTGGGGACAGGCTTGCAGTTAAGCATGCCCGCCCGCTCAAGAAGGTCCTACGCATACTGCTGCTGATGGAGGAAGAACCCGTCGGCGCGTCGTACCAACTCAGCGCTGAGGCGAGCAGTATGCTGGCGAAGTAGCTTGGGCGAGGAAGCCGTCAGGATGATGTCGTCGACGTAGAGGAGCAGGTAAGCGGTTGCCGGAGCCTGGTGGAAGACAAACAGTGAGGCGTCGGAGCGAGTAGCTCAGAACCCAAGCTGCTGCAGGAAGCCGGCGATCCGCTGGTACCAGGCGCGAGGGGCCTGCTTCAACCCGCATGAAGCACGGGAAAGCAGGCACACGTGATCAAGGTGAGCCGCGTCGACGAAGCCGGTTGGCTGCTGACAGAACACCTGCTCCGAAAGATGGCCATGCAAGAATGCATTCGATACATCCATCTGATGCACCGGCCAGGTGCGAGAGACCGCGAGCTGAAGGACCGCGCGAATCGTGCCCGGTTTGACAACCGGGGTGAACGTGTCGGTGAAGTCGACTCGGCGCGTTGCCGAAATCTGCGGACCACCCACCGAGCCTTATAGCGCTCGAGAGACCCGTCAGGACGAGTCTTATGTCGGAATACCCACTTGCCAGAGATGACGTTGGCATGGGGTGGCCGCGGGATGAGATGCCAAGTGCGGTTGCACACTAGCGCGTCGAACTCCTCCTGCATCGCCGCGAGCCAATGCGGGTCGCGAAGGGCGGCTCGAGCGGATGACGGGAGTGGTGACAGCGCAGACATCGAGGCAGCAAGAAGGTACTCGTCCGCAGAATAACGGTTGCTGGGCCGGTGAATACCGGTGCGAGCACGCGTGACCATGCGGGTGTCTGGGGCGGCCGGGCGAGCGGGGTTGGCGAGGCCGGCGACGAAGCCGGCGAAGAGGCCGTCGAGGAGCCGAGGCCGGGCGTTGGAGAAGCGCTCGCTGCCCGGGCTACGGACTCAACGGGAGTCGGTGGCGCCGTGGCCGCCGGCGAGGAAGCAGCCGGGCCAGCGGAAGCCGTCGAGGAGCCCGGGTCAGGCGCAGGAGATGCGCTTGCTGACCGGGCTACGGACTCAACGGGAGTCGGGGGCGCCGGGGAGAAGTCCTGGTCCGTCGCCGCGAACCCAGAGCGCGGCCCAGGCGCAGCCGGGTCGCCGAAGCCAGGAGGGGGCCCGCGCGCTGCAGGGTGCCCGAAGCCGGGAGGGGGCCCAAGCGCGAGGGAGCGGCCTCCTCGAGAGGCGCCAGGAGGCACGGGTGATGATGACGAGTCAGCCGGCCGCGGTACCTGGTGAAAAGGAAAAGACCTCTCGTCAAAGTAAACGTGCCGTGAAGTGAAGACTCGGTGGGAAACCAGATCATAGCAGCGATAGCCCTTGGTGTTTGGTGGGTATCCGAGAAAAATGCATGCCACGGAGCGAGGTGCAAGTTTGTGAGGAGTGGTGGAGGCGATGCTAGGATAACACAGACACCCAAAAACACGAATATCATCATATGAGGGCGGGCTACCGAAGATGAGATGATTAGGTGCATAGTTTCCACGAGAACGAGTTGGACGGACGTTGATGAGGAGAGAGGCGGTGGAGAGAGCATTCGGCCAAAACCGGGGCGGGACATTGGCGTGGAAAAGAAGGGTACGCACACAGTCATTGAGGGTGCGAAGGATCCGTTCGGCGTGACCATTTTGTTGCGAGGTATACGGGCAAGTGAGACGAAGAATCGTGCCGTGTGTGGCGAGGAGGGTGCGAACCCCGACGTTGTCAAACTCCTTCCTGTTGTCAGTCTGCAAGGCATGGATGGGACGCCCAAACTGCGTAGCGACATAGGAGTAAAAAGTGGTAAGAACGGAGAGTGCATCGGAGTTTCTCCGCAATGGGAAGGTCCACACATAGTGCGAAAAATCATCAAGTAGGACAAGATAGTATAAAAAAACCCGTATTACTGGCAACGGGAGATGCCCACAAATCACTATGAATCAACTCAAATGGATACGACGCCACTGATGAGGACGTGCTAAACGGAAGACGAATGTGCTTGCCGAGACGACAAGCATGACAAGTATAATCATCGGTTTTATTACACGTGAATGAAAAAGTCCTAAGAATATGACGAAGGGTGGCTGGGTTCGGATGTCCCAGCCGAGCATGCCAAAGGTCCACCGTGGCGGAGAGAGCGACCGGAGCAGATGTGGAAGAGGCGGTGGAGTTCACCGGGTAGAGGCCATCCGGGCTATCACATAGGTGGAGCACCATCTGGGTACGGGCATTCTTAACAGAAAAACCCACTTCGTCAAACTCAACAGTTATAGGATTTTCACGTGTAAGAGAACGAACGGAACAAAGATTAGTGACTAACTCGGGTGAAACTAAGACATTAGACATATGAATAGGTGTAGAGTTAGACGGAAAGGAGGTATGACCGACATGAGTAATAGGAAGGGAAGACCCGTCCCCAACAGTAATACGACATGCGGTGGAAACTGGAGATACGGAGTTGAGATTACCGGGGTTGGAAGTCATGTGGGTGGTAGCCCCGGAATCCATATACCAGTCTCCGCCTCCGGTGTACGTGTTGGGTGTAGGGGCGGAGTGGAGCGCCGCAAGGAGGACCGGGTCCCATGGGGTCGGCGGGAGTGCGGCGGCCGCGGCTGGAGGGGCGGCGTAGCCGCCAGGCGCGGCGTACGGAGGAGCCGCGACGGGGTAGCTGCCCGGGGCGGCGAGGAGCGCCTGATGCGCACTGGGGCGGGGGCCGAGGATCCCAGCCGGGACGGGGGCCCGCGGCACGGGCATCGTGTACGCGTGACCACCCCCGTTCAAGGGTTGGTCGCGGCAGCCCAGGGCGCCGGGGGCAACTACTGCTGCTGCGGCTGGCGGGGCGCCCCCCTCCCCCGTGTCGTGCGGCTGCTGCTGCTTCTTGCCGCGGCGCCCCCCGCGGCGATGATCGGGGGCAGGGGGCGGCGGCTGGTAGACGGGCGCCGGGGGCGCCTGGAAGTAGGACGCCGGCGCCAGCGGCTGAGGCCGCGGCGGCTGCAGCGCTGTGGGGGGGAGCGGCGCGGGAGGTGCCTGCCGCGAGAGCCGTGTGCGTGGCCCGGGACTTCACCATCTTCATCCTCCTCTCCTCCAATCGAAGATAAGCCATGACCCGAGAAAAGGTCGGGTCTGGGAGGAATGTGAGGTTGGAGGTCGCGTTGCCGAACTCCTCTTTCAGGCCGGCGGTGAGTGTGCTGAGAAGGAGGTCGTCGGAGACCCGCTCCCCGAGGTCGCGGAGTTCGTCAGCGAGTTTCTTGAGACGCGTGCAATAATCGTCAATGGACGAGTCAAGCTGATGGCACCCAAAAAATTCCTGCTGAAGAAAGACGCGGCGCTAGAGGGCGTTGTTGAGGAAGAGCCCGTTCAGGTTCGCCCACACCATCTGCGTGTCGTCAGTGTCGTAAACAATAGTGTGGAAGATGTCCTTGGAGATGGTTTGGTACAGCCAGCGAGTGATGGCGGCGTCGATGGTCAGCCAGTCGTCGTCCGCGTACATGAGACCGGAGTCAACGGAGCCATCAATGTGATCGATGAGGTGATACTAGCGGAAGACGTGGGAGAAGTAGGTTTTCCAGGTGTAATATGTGGAGGTGGCGTAGTCGAGCACGACCGGGACGCGGGCGAAGATGTCCAAATCGCGGACGACCTCGATGGGAGGAGGGGCCGGACCCTCGAAGGGGTTGGAGGGGAGGAAGGCGGCGAAGTGGGGAGAGGCCATGGGTGGCGCGGCAAACGAGGGGAGGGGTGGCGGCGCGGGTGTGGCGGCTCGAGAGGAAGGATGGCGCAGCAACCGAGGGGAGGGGTGGCGGCGCGGGTGTGGTGGCTCGGGAGGGAGGCGGCGCAGGGAAAGGGAGGCGGCTCGGGAGGGAGGGAGGTGGATCGGGAGAGAGGGAGGCGCGCGCTGCGGCGGGAGAGGGTGCGGCGGCGCGGATGGATAGCGGCGGCAGCGGCAGCGAGGAGCTACGGCGGCGGCGGCTAGGAGCGAAAGCTAGGGTTGGATCGAAAAAAAACTAATACCATGTGGAAGGCAATGCAACTCTCGATGTATTGATCGGGTGCACGGTGCACGTATATATAGGTACAAGAACAACCCTTAGCCTCATCTATACAAGGAAACTAGAGGCGGAGCCGATAGAAGATTATCCTAACAGATACATGCATAGATATGTTGAACACTTTGTTTTAGCCCTAGGCTTTATAAAGTCCTGACTCCGCCTCTGGATAAGTTGGTGCATCTTGAAAGAGCTCGTACCGAGTATATTATATAAATGTTTGTACACAAAATTAATATATAAATGTAGAGCTTTTCACTTTATAGTATGAAGATCTTTATGGGTTTTCTTTTTTGCCGGGAACTAAAAGAAGATCTTTCATAAGAGTATCAGTTTAACCTTGAGTCGACAATCCACGGGCCAGCGCAACCAACACGTTCTTTAATCCAAACCGAGCTAGTGGACTCGTGTGCTTGTACTGATGACCAACTCGCCAGCCGACTACGTGTCACCGCCAAGAAAACTAAAAATAATTGCGCTAACGTGGGACGCCGCTTTCGTACAAGCATAGCCGTGCCTATCCATCAACCACGCAACGCAAAGCAAAGAATGTTGGATCCACGTAGCTGACTGGATGGGTGAACGACCGCCGGACTCGGAGAGGCCCGTGATGACCGGCCGGCCACTCTCCCGCGAGCGCTCCTGCGCCAGGTCCCGTGCACCGGGCGGTCGCATCGTGCGCGGCGACGGTCTTCACGGCTAAGTTGTCAGCGAGTGGAATGGTCGGGTCCACGGACGGACGGTTTCTCCGGGGTCTGTCCAGGTCGGCCACGTGCCCTCGCGCAAATTACGAATGTGTTGCCACCGTAGTGCTGTTCGCTTGCTCGTGGACCTGGTGCACGGGACTGTACTGATGAACCGATCGACGGCAACCGGCGGCGCGGAAGAAGCGCGGCGTGTGGTGGGCAGAGGAGAGAGGGGAGGCCGTTGGCGGTCGCTGGAATGGGTCGGGGTTGGGAGCTCGCTGTCGGGGATTGACGAGGGGAGACGCCATCCATCGCCACCGTCGCGTCCGCCGTCGCTGTCGGTCGGACCATGAAGGACAGGCGCATGCTCTGCTCCGCCTCTCTCTCTCTAGAAGAACGGCACGCACGAGCGCGGCCCTATGTGGGGTTTGGCATGTAGCAGTCGTACTTGCAGTGCAGGCGGTTGCGTCGTACTGTATTGTACTTCATTTGTGGCCATCTTCGACGTCCGAGCGGCTCTTCCTCGTCTTAATCTAGTTGTTATCAATGGTGACTTATTAAGGTTGCGATTAGTTAATGCATTAATGAGCATGCATGCTAAAATAAAATAGCCTTGCAACGTTTCCACTAGCACATCCCGGAAAATTGGCCAAGTCCTCAAGAGATTTTTGTTCAATTCGGTGAGACCGGTCAGATCTGACATGAAGGGCAGATATTCAGAGCTAAGAGCATCTACACCCAGATATAGCAAATCCAGCATAGCCTAGACGTCCAGGGACGTATCTACGAAGACTCGCCGGTCAGCTCTCGCATAGCCGCGTCCTCAACAGGGGTACTCAAATCCTGCCCCTCAAAACCATGCAATCCATGCAACGTTAGAAACTGCGTTGATCATCATATGGATATGTATGAACACATTAAACTAGAGGCGGGGGCGCGCCTCCTGAGCAGTTCCTCTGTGCTGCCTGATTGTCGATCGTTCTAGGACTGTTCTTTTGCACTACCAGTTTATCTGCTCATCTTAATCTCTTCCACAAATCATTGCCAAGCTTGTCTCCCTTCTTTTCCAGCTGCCAAGCGTAGGTACAGCTTTTAATCAATATATAGAAACCAAAGGCTACACGAACGAACATCAAATATACTGATAAGATAAAAGATATTGCAACCAATGCACAACTGGTAACCGTGTCTAACGAGTTCTTCTACGGCTATGTACATGATTGCCATCGATCAAAACCATAAATTCGGAAGCCTGAACTGGCCTGATGTAAGGACATTGAAGCGGCAAAGAGGTGTATGCCGTCGCTGTGCGCCTGTGCCTGTTCGTCCTTCCGAAGCTGTGCTCCGCTCCGGCGGGCATGTCTCACCCATCTTGCCAAGCCCCGCGGGTCACCTTATTGACCCTGACGGACCCCACCATGTCACTGCACTCGCCAGACCTCTCCTCCGCGTCCGGTGACACCCTGTCTTCCAGCTCGGGTTGGCCCTGTTCTAAGTCCTCCCGCTCTCCTGCAGAGGGAAGAAACACACCCCGTGGTCATCAATCCATACCAGGGCGACTTCCCAAAGGTAGCAGGACAATGGGCACCATCTGCATGAAATTCTACAACATCTTTGGGAGATTAAACCGCAAATCAAGAATGACACTAAGCGACTGAATCACATCCACATACTATCTCAATACCAACCAAATTGTAAATTCCGATTGTATGCCTCAACTTGAAATACAAGATTGGACATGCACCAAAATAACTCGGTAATAAAATATGCCTACATCAAGAAACAACAGAAATACTCTACAGATTGCAAAAGAATGATTTGATTAGTGCTTATCAAAAGTTGCTTGTACAGGGGGTCTCTTCATTTATTTAGACCAAATGTACTACAGAATGTAAGCTGTAAAAGAATACTTCATTAGCTAAAATGGCCTATTTTGTACTTGACCATTGTTGTACTCTGCACACCTTACTGTAGAGTGTGGAGTTATAGTTATTACTTCAAAATCCTTTGCAAATCATAATTAGTATTGGATTCAGTTCGATCATATTTGGAGCGGGGTCTGATCTAAAAAGGAAAGTTAGGACCATCATGTATAGGTGAGAAAGTAAGAATTACTTGCAAAATTAAAATGGTGAATACATTATAGAAAAACCAATAAATGGCAAATGGATTGCACAATAAAGTTACTTCGTATAAACAACTCAATTATCAGCAATTTAATACCAGTGAAACTTACATGGAGCTCAGGTTTTAATTTGACATTTTAACTACAGAGTTTTAGCCTTCCATAACCTGGTAACAACACCAAAAATATATTGAAAAGTAGAGAGGACCAAGAGGTCACATTCAATAGATGTAGCATGGATCAACGAATACTCGTTTTTACTCGATTTGATGCCATTTCAATCAAGAATAAGCAATATTTGCATGAAGGAGCATCAGTATGTGTATCTCAGAATTGTTACGCATCAATTATTGGAAGCCGCAACAGCAATATAAGGGCTCAACTGAATCAGCTTCTATCGAACGAACGAACAGACCTCAATTGAAACCTCGAGTTTTCCGGCACCGAGCAGAGCAGATCTCGGTCGCTCGCCAGAAACCAAGACGAAATCGTGCGCACGCACTAGCGCACCTCGAGTCGTAAGCCAAAGGATAAGGAAACCCCCGATCAGATCGAAACCGAATGGACGGGCCCTGCCGTTCGGCGGCGCGCTAGCTCAGGGAGAGAGAGGCCGACGTCCCGACACATATATCAGTACAGGAAGAAAAAAGTTTGTTCTTGAATTCGAAATGCAACATCCAACTATTTAGTACAGTATAAGTATAACTGACAGAAATATATGATTCCATTGGAGAAAATCCTAAGACTTAAATTTTGTATAGCTCGTGCAATATTTTGCACTTTGCTAAACAGTATATTATTGCTACATCGTCCAATGAAGTTGTAATTCCCTGAAGCTGTACAACATCTACCAATACTCACTACACAAATGTTTGGCTCTGACTAATTCCAACAAAACTGATATTGAACAACACAATGCTTCAGGAGAATAACTAACCTTTTGGTGCCTTCTTTGAACACTACAGTCTCGACTGTGCAGTGCTGTCACGTTGTCATGCTTGTTACAGAGCAAATGAACCTCTAGATGTTGGCTCTACAAAGAAAGAACAGAAAGGCAAGATTGTAGATAAATAAACTCTATCAGTATAGAAGAGCACTCGCTGAATACTGAACATGGGTAACACAAACATACAACAGAAAATAATTACTGTTATCAGTGTATCATGTATCACCTGAGATGCCACCTTCATAATAAATATAGGTGATCCGGGAACTTCTCCTTGCACTTGCTTAAACAAGGCCCTGACCTCATCATCGTTGTGTACCTGTAAAACCATTTGGATGACATAAAAATCATCTTTGGTTAATATACAATATTTGCAGAAAACTTGAGTTCATTTTGTATGGACAGTGAACATTTCCATGCAACTGATTGGAAGTAGAGCATTCCATATAACTATGGTAGAGTTGAATTAAAAAGATTAAAAGAATATCAACCTCCCTTATTCCTTTACAACCCCCACCCCATGATAAATTTATGCCCAAAAACAAACATGTCATCGTTCTGTTCTTAGTCTCAACTACGTACAGATTATTATACAACATTTCCACTGCCCTGAACATTAGTACAAGAGCCCGAAATACAAAAATAAAGGACCTACATGTCCCTACAATTAAAACAAAATTACAAACTTGCACCTACCAGACATTTATCATACTTATCCATACACAGTCTACAACTTATCCAGTAGACCCGCAAGGGCAAAAGGGAGCACGGGGACACTAATGGCGAGACTGCCGGGGTGACGGACAGTCAGTTGGTACAACTAAAGTCCGATTGTGATAACCAACATCGAGTTCAGAGTTTATATCACCTAGATTGCATACAAAATAGAGAGCACATGCTGACTCACTGTATTCTCTTGTGCACAGGGCCACACGCATGACATCTGCAAATAACGACATCTTCGCCTCTGTCTTCTGCAGCTGCATGAAAATATATAAGAAACATATATATGATTAATGCAAAAGATTAAGGATCACTGCAACAATTCAAAATTTGGGGAAGAAAGACAACTCTGAAATTTTGGCAGATAATTACCACATACAGATCTACCTATTTTAGGCATAAGAAACAAAAAGATGTTTAATAGGAAAGACCTGAGGATTGCAGGTAACAATTCAAGTTCTGATAGTGTTTCCAAAAATTGGAAAGAAAAACAGCCAGACTAAAACTTTGGAAGATAATTACCACGTTCGCAGTATGCCCCCTTAAGATCATAACGACCTTCCAATTTCCTATATCTGCCGGCTCTCCAGTTCCAAACTCAGATGTACTGGAACCAGCTTTCCTTTCATGAATTAGGATAGCGTGGTCGTCCGATCCAGAAGCAAGATAGCGTCCATTCTTGGCCCATCTCACACAGTTTACTGACCCAAAATGGTCACACATTGTAGCCAGCAATCTTTGGTTGAAATCAACATTTTGGCTGTCTTTGCTCACAGATTTCATGTTCTATATGCTAACCTTTTTAAAGAAGGCAAAACAGATGGAGAATAACAAAGGGCATGTTATTTAACAGATCGGTTAAAATATATAAAAAGAATGGACAAGACGTGATGCAAAATTATTCTAGTATGACACTGCAACAAGTAACAACACTCAGAGTCCAGAATACAACCAATACACCAGCATCGTCAAATCTACCAATAAATTTTCCTAATAGCCGGCTATTTCAGTAAATAAATCATGAACCATTAGTAAGAAAAACATGAATCACTAGTAAGCTTTTATTAATTATTATTTCCCATTAGTAAGAAAAACTACTCGATTACAATCATAAGAAGGTAGGCTTGAGCCTTACATTTTTTGGAGCTTGAAAGAAGAGTGCCATCGATTAACAAGTTCCTAATAGTACGACAAAAATAACCTCAGTGATCTTGAACACTAACACATACATGGGCGGATCTAGATGAAATTGTGAAGGATCCCTCCCTACTCTTGTTGGATTGATTAATTTGGCAATACAGAGACCTGATTGTGCACTGGATGAATACAATCCAGCTGCTGTTACCTCAGTGGGACGGGGTGGAGACAACAGAAGTGCCCGGGCGAACATCATTATAATAACTGTTCATGGAAGCAGTCGTAGTGTACATTGTACACTGAAGCAATTGTTTCTTTCAGCTTGAAACAGAGAGACCAACAAAACAAAGGAAGGATGAAGTATCAAGCACGCATTTGCCTTGTCAAAAATCGGATACTCGGACTTACGAGCGCAAATATTCCTCATCAGTACCAGCTGGTACCTACCCACCAAACTGGTTGCATGGGAAATCAAAGATCTCAATTCTCAAAACCTGTAGTCACATCAAATTGTTAGCATAATCTATCATAAGTGAAAATCAAGGACTAATTATATAAAATAAATCATACCCAGGTCCTTGTACTTCTCGTACAATTGAGCCAACTCCGTGTATTTGGAACTGGTGAAGACACAACAGCAGTTACATGCAACAATTATCTTTGTTAATTTAACAAAATGGTCATCGATCCTTTCAGTACTCGACACGTGGAAAGTTAGATGAAACTGGAACACCAATCAATGTCAAGACACTTAAATGCACAAAAGGTCTGGTTATCCAACTCCAAACCAACTTGATCCAAGTAATTTTCTACATGCATAAACAATTTTGATGCGAATCACAAATGATGATCCTAATGAACCACAAACCACTGAAACGATCGGGGGTATTTAGCAGAACAATATTTTTAAACTTTGAGTTGTGATGATATACAGATTTACACCTGTGGGAACTACATATTTGCTATGTCAGAACACATGAGGGAATTACATATTTGCTGCATCAAATATTTATGGTTTTCAGAGTGTGATAATACATGGATTCATCAAGAAGAACATAAATACTACTTCAATGTATATATGGTGCATTACAACTATATAAGAATTAGGCTTGGATTCTCCTTATTCTTATCCACCTCAGCAATTTGGATTACGATAAAATCACGGGGTTTTCGGAAAATAAAACAAAACAAGCCCAGTAAGAAAGAAACCATAAGAATTCTAGCTTATAAGACAATTGAGCACTTCCGTTGGCATGTCAACAATTAGACATAACAATAAGTCCTCAACTTTTTTCCCTCTATAAAATTAACCAGGGAACGCGCGCGTGCGTGCGTGCGTGTCTGGAAAGAGAGGCAACACAAAAGAAATTCTTGGAAGAACCTACTAAGCTATAGTAATATTCAAACTGAGTAAAGCTACCATCACTGGACTTGGCATGTTCAAATGATCTAGCCGAGTAAAGAAGCCATTTTTAAAATATGCAATAGAGGTAACTCAATGGACTAAGGAAAACATATCCCGGAAATGAACAGGATGCTCAATCTATATTCACCACACATATATGTTAGAATTTAATATGACAACACAGAGTTTCAACCGTATTTACACTGTAGTTGTCGTATATATATGCATGAAAATAATTTTTACAATATGCAATACAAGGAACTCAATGGATTAAAGAAATTGTATCGTCCTAATCTAAAAAAAATAATGAGGTGCTCAATCTTGATTCACCACACATATATGTTACAGCTCAATATTGTAGTAAAGCTTCAACCGTATTTATGTTGTAGTTGTTGTGTATATAAGCATGAAAATAAATTTTTAAATACCTTGTCTCTTTATTGTCCATACATATATCTAGGTTCACCAGACATACACTATCCACTTAATTATTAAGTACTTTACTTATGGTCTGATTTTATCGCTTTATTTAATCAAATGTACAGCAAGAAATTGGTCATGTATAGATGAAATTAAATTCACCTTTTCTACATCAATTTGTACATCTACAAAAAGTAAACATTCATGAGACAACGCTTGTCTGCTAGGTACGACCTGTAGCTTGCCGTGATAAGCTCTACCCGATCGTTCTTCTTGACGCAATATTCCTACATATTCAAGGAGGATGCTTATGAGAATTCTGAGAAAATAATCACAAAAAATCTATCCCTAATTAATAATGAAGTACGGATTGACTTCGTGGGTTCACCGTCACAATACGCTTTTTTCTCATGTCATAATACGCTTTTACGATTTGTATATATAAAATCATAATATAAACGAGGTGGTACTAATTTAGGGTCCGCACGTCTTGTGAAAGCTTTCGTACATCGTTGGAGAAGCCCAGTATTGTCCCAACGAAGCCCAGTATGCCTCAACCGGCTAGCCCAGTGGACAAGCTGTTTGGATCAAATTCACGACCTTCTCTCCTATCCCACATCGCTCCTTTAGATATAAATCGAACCAGTTCATATATCTAAGTTGTCTAGAGGATCAAACAAGGGATACCGAAGAGAAGGAAGCGAAGAAGAATTAACCCAACGCAAACGAGGGACAAGCGGGGGGTGGGAGAGGGAAAGGAAGGCACCGAGGGCGGCGGCGCTGGTGCTCCTCCGGCGACGAGTCGGACTCCGTCGAGACGAGCTGACGGCTAGGCACTCGGGCGCGACCGTGTCGTTGCCTGACGAAGAACACGAGGGCCATGCGGGGGATGGAAGAGGAAAGGAAGGCACAGAGGGCGGCGGCGATGGTGCTCCCTCCGGCGACGCGATGGACTCCGGCGAGAGGAGTTGGCGGCTGGGCGCTCGGTCGCGAACGCGTCCTTCCCTGACGGAGGAGGCGGCAGGCCATGCAGGGAGGGAGGGAAGCATAGATTAAAATCGTGGGAGAAACGATTTCGCGGCGGCCTCTCCCAGCAGCTATAGCGGACGCCATAGCGGGCAAGCGGCAAATAGCAGAAAATTTTCTGGTGGGAGAGATGATTTCTAGAGGTTTTTGCTGATTTTTCTGCCATTTAGAGGGATATGTTGAGGTTTTCGTGGCAACATCCATAGCTTAGCGGCGAGGCTCCCGGGCAGCTATAGCGCAATTATCACGGCTATTTCGCGGGCTATTTGAATTTATGGAGGGAAGGCCATTGGCGGCTTGGCGCACGGGAGTGGAGAGCGGGGGAGCGACGTCCCATGGCGCGCGGGTGTGTAGCCCATGGCATGTGGCCGATGGAGCGGCCGATCCAACGGCGGTGGAGCTGGGGGGAGGGGATACCGGCGGCGGTGGGCGCAGGCCAGGGGTCGTGGATCTGAGTCGGAAGAGAACGACAATCAAACCTGCGAGCGACCAGTCCATATCCGGCTGGAGGAGCGCCAGCGAGGCGGCTTGTTTCTTCTAGACAAGTCGGGTGTTAGGCTAGCGTGGGCACATGTTTTTGACCGCGGTATACATTTCTTTTTAGTTTACAAAGTCACCATAGAATCTTAAGATTAACGAACCTCATCATAGATGGCTCATAGTCGTCGGAAACATCTCCTTTTATTAAATACGCATCACCGAAAATCCCACTAAATTTCATGTCGTAAACTTCAAACTAACGCCCCAAAGAATCCTGTTGTTAATTGATCCATCATTTTCGTCATCATCAAACTTATCCTGTATATGTATAGCCTAATTAATGATAATTGGCGTTTGCTTCGCGGTGAAGAACATCAACTTTTTTTTCTCCCGGTGCAACGCACTGGCTTGTTTGCTAGTATGGCTAAAACCTGACATCACAAAATTGCAAGAGAGGATAGCCATGGCTGAAACCTATTGATCAGCTTGTTCCTTTGATCTGAGTCTGAAACAAGGATCATTATATGAACTTTGCAGCAGTTGTCATAATATGATAGTACCACTAAGGCCCATGAAGATCATACCTTCCCATTCTATTATTTTCATGCTGAGAAAGCACACTTTCTGTCAGCTATAGCGGCACGCCGCGCCGGTGAATATGCCTGATTATGGTGGTACTGTTAACAGTAACAAATATTGAGAAGGTAGAATGAAAACTAATAAGCCCATGCTTATTGCGATATAACTACTTAGTACATTTCTGACTTACAATCAAATGTAATACAGCCTGAACAAAACGCCTAGTATAAATCAACACAACATGAACAAAAAGCGCATATAGTTGCCAAGGATCCATGTAATACAGAGCTATAACCAAGTTTTGAGTAGTTTGCATGTCAAATCTGTACAGCTTAACACGTTACAAATCCCACAACTCTACCGTACATCTTGAAGGTAATAACTATCTCTGTTTAAGTATTCTAAAGCACTGCCAAAAGATGCACTATTCTGGTTCACTTTAGGAAATCAAGATGAATTCGAACTGTCAAGAAATCTCTGTATTCTCGTTCATCAACCTTATGGCCAGCACCTTCCTTGTTCCAATCGCAAGTGTTTCTTCGTGTACTTCCACAGTATATATGTTTGTTTTATAGCCATAGATCAATTTCTCCATGAGCAAGAACACATGCAAATCTAGCCAAAGCTACCCAACAGAGGCAGGTCGATTGATTTCTTCAGTAGCTTGACGCGAACTTTTGTCATAGACTGATAATCAAAGGCTACCACCCAGTTAAGAGAGAGCTGCCGAGACAACAGTAGCTATCAACCAAGCTGATCTCCGCGTACATGTCTTGGTCAAGACTACAGCAAGCCCGGCTCCTTGTGTACGGGCTGGTGTGACGTGCTACCTTTGTGTGCTTTCAGCTAAGTGCGAGTTGATCATGCGTTTGTTGATACACCCCGTCCCCAACTGTGATGATGCGTGCGTCTCCTTCCCCTGGCTAGATGGGAGCTCTGCCTATTGGCTTGCCTTGCCTTGCACACACAAAAATCCTCTACTCCAATCACTCTTATTGCAAAAACTAATTCCTCTACTCCAATAAGGCTTTTTGCTTCCGTGAAGAAGAGTGGACTTTCAACACCCGGTGTCTAGACACCCCCTTATCAAAACCATACCTTCAGAATTCACCGCATAGTGATCTGTGCCATGTACTGTATCGTAATTTGATTAGCAGACGCAGTGGCTGTTATGCGCGGGAGGTTGCTGTCCGTGACATGCGGCCAGAATACATCAACAGTATCCTTTGCAGTGTTTATCTGACACAGAATCCATTTATCTAGCAGCGAAGAGAAACAACAGGATAATTCTCTCTTTTTTAGTGTAGTACACTGTTGAGTGAGAGGACGTTGTTGCGTCAGACTTTTTGGAGAAGTGACAGAAATAATGGAGAGAGAGAGAGAGCCTATGAGAGAGAACTTCACTTTTTTCTGAAGAAGTGACATAGAAAAAATGGAGAGAGGGAGAGAACACTTGTGACACATAAATGTTGGAGTTTACATGACAGAGAACAAAGAAATAAAACGTTGGAGTTTACATGACAGAGAACAAAGAAATAAAACGTTGGAGTTTACATGACAGAGAACAAAGAAATAAAAAGTAGTATGAGGCTGATGTGATGTTCCTGGGGTCCATGCACAAACGCCGCATGCACCGCAGACGCCACATGCAAAAAGCCCATGACCTGTCCTTTCAACTCCGGCCAGGCCTACTTTTACCTCTGCAAAAACCTACTCTGCCTCACACAGCCTACGTGCTTAATAAAACCTGCCACCGCTAATGGCCTGCTGCTGCCTGCAACACTGCACGAATCTTAAAAAGGCCGGACGCGCCAGATAAGAGGGTGCCGGGGAACCCGGGTGCCATCACACCTTTTCGTTCCGTGAATCCTTTTTTTCGTGTATTGAATCGCAAGACCATCAGAAACTTAAGAACAAATCAAAGTCTAGGAGTCTAAATTCAGAATTCCAAATTGAGGAGGGCTAACCTTAATAGCAGAACTCATGGAAAGTCCTGTAGATTCCAAATTGACGAGGACTAACCCGGCGACCTCGCGCTCGCGGTCCTGATGTAGCTCTGCATCTCCAGCTCCTTCATGATGCGGCCTGGATGTCCGCATCCAGCGCCTCTTGCAGTTCCTTCACAGGCCCGTCCACCACTGCCCCGCACCCCTGTGCTCCGAAGGCTGGACCGCTGGAGGGGGTGGAGCTCACAGCCGGAGTTGAAGAGGACGCGAGCCCGGGTGAGGGCGGCGGCGGCGGTAACCCTAGCTGGGAGATCCGGCGAAGAAATCATATGGCCACCCATTCTGCTTGCCCCCTTGACCGATCCCTCTGCAGCCGCCTCCGGAGGAAGAGGCGGAGGAGAGAAACGAGGAGAGGAGCAGAGGTTGCTTCGTGGGGAAGAGAAAACAGGGGAGGTGTTATCTGGCCGATATTCTTTTTTCCCCAACTATCTCTATTTTTCCCTCGCCCGTCCCTAACGTCCACACGTGGCATAGCTCCTCGCTCGACCCTTGCGCAGTGGCGGAGGCAGGGGGCAGCAGGGGCCCCGGCCCTCCCCAACATTAGTCATTTCTTTGCATTTTGGGCATGAACAGTAATTTTTTTGGAATGTTTTCTTAATCGGGCCCCCTCTAAGATCATAAATTTACGATTCCTGCCTCCGCCACTGCCCTTGCACGACCGTTAATGGGGTGTATTACATACAAGCATACAAACACATTTCATCGAACCAAAAGATCTTGCTCGTCGCCGGCATATAGATAAAAACTAAATTAACTAAAACCTAAAACAGAGATGAAGAGGGGCACCGGGACATCACCACTCATGCGCCAGTCCCTTGACCTTGCAATCATCGGTGCGTCCGTGTAGGCATTGGTGGCAGGAGGGGCGTCGTTGTCAGAGTCGTCGGAGGAGGAGATGATGCCGGCCAACCCATGGAGGACACGCGTTTGCTCCTTCTCAAGTCGTGTCATGTTGGTTTTGGCCATCACATCCACCACTGTCTCGCGCTCAGACTGCTCGATGGTGAGCCAGAGTGTGTTGGCGTTCTTGAGGTGGGGACGTCGCGCGTCAGTCTCCGAGGTGGTGAATGAGCAGCAGAGGACCTGGGCAAGGAGTTGGTCGTCCGGACTTATCGGTGGGCTCATGCGTGACCGGCGGAAGGACCTAGCTTCTGCCGCCACCGCTCTCTTCCTCTCCCGCTGCCTCTCACGGCGTGCGGCACACGCTTCAGATTCGGGTATCCACAACCGCGACGGGGCCGGCCCGGGCACGAGGAACCAACAATGGCTGAACACGAGCTGGAGCAGGCAGAGGAGGGCCCAAAGAGGGCATGCGTGTGGCGGACCGGAAGGGGCACGAAGTGCCCGGAGTTGCGCGGACGGGACGCATCGGCGCGGTCGTCTGCACTACGTCGACAAGCGGCGATGGATGGCGTGGACCCAGAGCTTGCACTTCCACCCATATCCAACCGCGGTCGGCACAGCGCGATGCAAACGAGAACCATTCCATCGTCGTCCGCCTTCGCCTCACACATTAACGACTCCTAATCGATGGGGTCATCGCTGCCATAACCGCCGCCGGAGGCTGCTCTACCGAAGCACGAGATTGGATTGGAAGGGAAGGGGACATGGAGAGAGGAGGAGACGAAGAGTGGAGTGAATAGTATCATAGGTTAGTATCATAGTGATCTCATTTATTTTCATATATGACACACACTAATACATAATTTAATATGATATAATATCATATCATGATAGGCCATACTCTCTTTCTTCATTTAATTATGTGTCACCTCAGTAAAAATATGCAATCGGCATACATGATACTATCTATGATATTCCTATTATGACCAACCTAATGACTGTTGGGGATTGTGGTTGTGCGTTACATGCGAGCTGGAGCCAAACTTGTAGTTAGCATTTGTTTTTATGATGAACGATATTAGATCACACTCTTTGGTCGTGTCATATTTAATGTTGCATTTGGGGAATCAGAGGTTTTATTCGTGTTTCATTTCTAACTATTGTCCGTGGATAGCGCTAGCTCGCCATCATTTGCCCGCGTCCGCCGATGATCTCTCTCTTATCCAAACCCCCAAATCCATACAATACCATACAATGTAGATCAACACAATATGCCCTTCTCCTTGTCGTCTTCGGAGCGACGTTAGTATGCTTCGGTGTCTGGAGGGCTGTCGGAGGTGCTGGAGCTAACGAGGAAGTCGTATGAGTAGGGGAGTCGGACCAGGCATTGGCGGCGCGGGCCTGCTCCTTGGCAAGATGGCTGGCAATCGCAGTGGTTGCCACTTTCTCCTTCGTGGGGCTCTCACACTCCTTGAGGCCAAGCCTTAATGCTTCACATGTCACTCTCTTTCTCGGGACTGTACTTGAAGGATCTCCATCTTCTCATGTTCACTCCTTCATGTGTACATTAGTGTTGCCCCTGCCTTTCCTCTTAGAAAATACTTGATTTTTTTTGATTTGCTATGCCCTATATGATTTTTGGAGATGATGTGTTTCTGTATGCCTCCCATTCTTATTTCATAATGGATTTCATCCATCCACCCTCACTATTTATCTGAAGTGCCTCTGTATCGGGAGCCTCGAACCCCATCGTACTTGTTTGGTTGAGGAGTGTCTTTTTTATAAGAGTCGGTCATACTTACAACAAGGAAAGTTGGTGAGCACATTAGCCATCCATCCATTAATATTTTGACCAAGTCTTGGAGCCTGCTTTGCACACCGGCCTTAATTTCCCTTGCTCCAAAGAGGCTTGGTTACACATGTGTGCTCTGCTCAATTGTCCAGTCTCGTCATAACATTTACACTCAACACTGATTTGTCAAGATGGTGGGAAGGGTGCGTTCAGATCCTATATGAAAAGGAAGAGACATGCTCAGTGTTATAGCCTCATGCACCATCTGCAATTTGTGGAAGGAGAAAATGCTTGAATCTTTGCTTCCCGCCCTCATAGTTGCAGGCGGCCTTCAAGATTTAAATCAACACGTCATGCATGTTTGCGTTAACAACATAGCCTACTGTTGTCTTCCTTGTTTGTAGCCTTTTTTTTCTTTTTGGCTCCCTGCTATGTTGCAAATCTTACCCTCCACATCACCTAAATCCAATTTGAAATAAATATACCACCAAACAGAAAATCTCAGCATCATGGTGCTTCAATTCAATTTTCTGCATCCATTGCAGGTTTATGTTCGCCATCTCCAAACCATACGTATTCAAGGGACGATACTTAGAGATCAACATCATGTTTGAGGATGCGGAGATCGGGGACCTTAGCAATTAGCTGCAGACACAGGCGGCGGAGCAGTTCAAGGTGTTGGGCCTGAGTAGCCTCATCTCAAGGGGCGATCCTTCTGTAGTAGCTTAGGCTAACAAGCAGGTCGACGAAATTAGCATTGACAAGAACTACGTCAAGCTTATGACCATGCAAGCCTCCATGTATCCATGGCGTGCAAGGGCTCAAGGCTGAAGATGGCGGCATTGTTAGCACCATCATTGAAGCTTCGCCCTAGCCACTGCCGTACGAGAGGGAGGAATATTGGTTCATAAAAGTTGCCCTATAGTACTGTATGAGATGGCGGCGGATTAAGTAGACATTTAAAGAGAAGATGTACAATGAACCTAGTTGATATAAGAAGCAAACTGAAGTAGAGGGTGACATTGTACTAGGTGCAGCGATGAACTATGTTTTGCAAATAGCATGTCTGATTACAATTTGAAAGAATAAATAAATCTCCATTGACATTTCTGATTTTGTCGTTATGATGTGTATGTATTAAGAGGAAATAGCCAGTAGTATTTCGTATCCAAAATGAATAGTCTAAGATTAACGGCCATGATAGAAGCCAACTTTTACCTCTGTAGAGTCTTTAGTGCATCTTGAAAAAGCTCATAGTACTGAGTACTTTCTCCGTCCGGAAATACTTGTCATCAAAATAAATAAAAAGAGATGTATTTAGATGTATTTTAGATGAACAGCGACCAGCTCTCGCTTCATCATGACAGTCAGTTTTAGTTTTCTCCACTAAGGTGCTCGACCCACCTCAACTGGAGCACAATCACAGTGGTTCTCCTAGTGCTATATTAGCCGATATAGCGGAACGTAAGGCACCAAAACATAGGAGCCGGGCAAACCCAACTATTGACCCAAGACATGATTCGGAGCCGATGCATATAATGCTATAAGTTCGGGGTGCCGCACTTGTTAAAGTGTTCGGACTTTTCACACCATGTTGAGGGGTACTGAAGCCCCTGGCGTATTTCGGCCGTACCAAAGTGTACGGGTGCAACATGTCGTTAAGGAACAAATATAAAAAAAGATAATGCAAAAATGGACAAAAGCTATATATTGTTTATTAAAGAGGGCTGCAATGAAGCAGAACGATACAAATAATGCAATAAGGAAAATGTTGGACTATTTAACATGTCCGTTCCAGGGGCAAACTGCGGAATAGTATGCGAAACAGGTATACTGCTCGTGATAGAGACCACCTGGGAGTTCCGTAATGCGGCGTGGCTTGTCTGCTTCCCTGGTTCTTGCATCGTTTGTGCGGCAATTGAACTGCCGAACAGGCCTTCCGAAGAGTGGAGCCCTGAAAGTAAGAGAAAATTAAAAAATCGGCAGCCTCTGGTGCGGTTTAAGCCGTGTTTCGAGCGTGCCGTGATGGTGCCCCTCCCCCTGTACCCATGGTATTTCTAGAGCGTAGTTATGTACGCGAAGCACTGGCGTCGCCTTTTTGCTAGGGCTGGGGTTGGGGCCGCATTGCTACGCCTGCTCGGATCGTGCCAGGCGGTCTTGTTGTAGGTTACTCCGGGCGCGCTTGACGGTGTCCGGTCGTTTAGTGGCCGGACTGAAGAACTGCCTGGACAGGCTGCTTTGTACTTCCGCTGCAAGGGCCGCCGTGTGCTCCTCCGTTCGGAGGGAGCGTTCGGTGTTTCCATTGACCGTAATTACTCCTCGAGGGTCTGGCATCTTGAGCTTAAGGTATGCGTAGTGCGGTACCGCATTGAACTTGGAAAATGCGGTTCGCCCGAGCAGTGCGTGATAGCCACTGCGGAATGGAACTATGTCGAAGATTAACTCCTCGCTTCGGAAATTATCCGGAGATCCGAAGACCACTTCAAGTGTGACTGAGCCTGTACAGTTGGCCTCTACACCTGGTATTACGCCTTTAAAGGTCATTTTGGTGGGCTTAATCCTTGAGGGATCTATGCCCATTTTCCGCACTGTATCCTGGTAAAGCAGGTTCAGGTTGCTGCCGCCGTCCATAAGGACTCTAGTGAGATGAAATCCGTCAATAATTGGGTCTAGAACCAATGCGGCGAATCCGCCATGACGAATTCTAGTGGGGTGGTCCCTTCGATCAAAGGTGATCGGGCAGGAGGACCATGGGTTGAACTTTGGGGCGACTGGCTCTACCACGTATACGTTCCTTAACGCGCGCTTCCGCTCCCTCTTGGGGACATGGGTTGCGTATATCATGTTCACCGTCCGCACTTGTGGGGGAAAACCCTTCTGTCCACTGTTGTTCGGTGACCGGGGCTCTTCGTCGTCATCGCTATGCAGCCCCTTGTCTTCGTTTTCGGCATTTAACTTGCCTGCCTGCTTGAACACCCAATAATCCCTGTTGGTGTGATTGGCCAGCTTTTCGGGGGTGCCATGTATCTGGCACAAGCGGTCGAGTATTCGGTCCAAACTGGACGGGCCCCTAGGATTCCTTTTGAATAGCTTTTTCCGCTGACCGGATTTAGAGCCTCTGAATCCGGCATTAACTGTTGTATCCTCAGCATTGTCGCCGTTAATGCGGCGCTTCTGCTTGTTGCGACGCGACCTGCCACTACTGTCCCTGGTATCCGAATCACCAGGGTTCTTGGTCATATTGTTGCTACGAGCAAGCCAGCTGTCTTCTCCCGCGCAAAAGCGGGTCATGAGTGTTGTGAGTGCTTCCATAGACTTCGGCTTTTCCTGTCCAAGGTGCCGGGCAAGCCACTCGTCATAGATATTGTGCTTGAAGTTTGCTAGGGCCTCAGCATCCGGACAGTCGACTATTTGATTTTCTTTGTTAGGAACCGTGTCCAGAATTGCCTAGTCGATTCCTCTGGCTGCTGAATTACATAACTTAGTGCCCTGGAAATTGTCGAGGAATGCGGCTTCGAGGTCCTCCCAACAACTGATTGATCCTGTTGGCAAGCTGTTAAGCCAATGCCGAGCTGGTCCTTTAAGCTTGAGTGGGAGGTATTTGATGGCATGGAAATCATCGCCGCGGGCCATGTGGATATGAAGGAGATAATCCTCGATCCATACCGCAGAATCTGTTGTGCCATCATATGATTCGATGTTCACGGGTTTGAAACCCTCGGGGATTTGATGATCCATTATTTTGTCTGTGAAGCATAGTGGGTGTGCGGCGCCTCTGTACTGGGCTATATCACGACGTAGCTCCAATGAGTTTTGTCTACTGTGTTCGGCCCTGCCGAATTTGTGGCCGGCTTGACGGTTACCGTCTCGAGTCGTGGGGCGCCCACGCGATCCGTAGATCGATCTTGTTTGCCTTGCCTTGTCCTCCAACATATCTCGCAAGTCCGG
This sequence comes from Triticum aestivum, assembly GCF_018294505.1. Classification (NCBI taxonomy): domain Eukaryota; kingdom Viridiplantae; phylum Streptophyta; class Magnoliopsida; order Poales; family Poaceae; genus Triticum; species Triticum aestivum. The sequence continues at coordinate 706,263,849 of NC_057800.1, forward strand.
CGCATTTTCCCGTGCCTTGGTACGGGGTGCGACTTGAGTGGGGGGCCGAGAGGCCTCTCTGTCGCGGCCACGAGGTGGCCGATCGGCCGTATCGAGTGCAGGTGATGTATGTTTAAGTGCTTCCTCCTCTAATCGGGGTAGCGATCTGTGCTTTGGGTAGCTCTTGGAGGGGCGTTCGATTTTATGCTCTTCGGCCGCAAGGACTTCAGTCCATCTTTCGACTAGCAAATCTTGATCAGCTCTAAGTTGTTGCTGTTTTTTCTTGAGGGTTCTTGCCGTGGCCATAAGCCTGCGTTGAAAACGCTCTTGCTCGACGGGATCCTCTGGCACGACGAATTCGTCGTCGTCGAGGCTTGCCTCATCTTCGGAGGGAGGCATATAATTATCGTCCTCGACCTCTCTGTCTGCCGCTCTCTCATGAGGGCTGGTTTCTCCATCCTCCTATGCTAAATCTTGCTGGAGGGGGTTTTCTTCGGCACTTTTTGGAGTATTATTATCTCCCGTGCTGGAATCACCGTATTTGTTTTGGCGGGATTTTGAGCGGCGCCGCTGACGCCGGCGCTTAGGCTGTTTCTTGGAGGGGTCATCCTCCGCTGTTCCATCGCCATCTCCTTCTTTTGGGGTGTCCATCATGTATATGTCATATGACGAGGTGGCCTTCCAGGGCCTGATAGGCGCTGGTTCTTCATCGTCTCCTTCATCGGCGTCCATACCGTCGATGTCTTCGGAGTCGAAGTCGAGCATGTCGGTTAAATCGTCAAAAATGGCTACAAAGTGGGTGGTGGGTGGGCTTTGAATTTCTTCATCGTCCGTATCCCAACCTTGCTGACCGTAGTCCGGCCAGGGCTCTCCTGATAAAGAGAGAGACTTCAGTGTCTTCAGAATATCGCCGAAAGGCGAGTGCTGAAAGATGTCCGCGGCAGTAAACTCCATGATCGGCGCCCAATCGAATTCGATCGGCAGGGGCACGGAGGGTTCGGAGTCCGGAGAGGAGTCCGGCTCCTTGGAGTCACGAGTCTCGTAGAGTGTGGGGCTGGTGTTCGGCTCGATCGCCGTTGGGATCGCAGCCCCCGAGGCGGCGTCCAACCACCCATCCTCGATCGACGCAGTTGACTCCGAATTAAGGGTCGAAGCCGATGCGGGTGCGGCCTCCAGGGCACTGTTCGGCGGCAGAGCTAGATCATGCTCGTCGTGACAGTGCGGCGCGCTCGGCAGTGGCTCGAATCCGTCGAAGATCAAGTCCCCGCGGATGTCGGCTGTGTAGTTTAAGCTTCCAAATCTGACCTGACGGCCAGGGGCATAGCTTTCGATCTTCACTAGATGGCCAAGTGAATTGGCCCACAGTGCGAAGCCGCCGAAGGCGAAGATCTGTCCGGGGAGGAAGGTCTCACCCTGGACTGCATCGCTATTGATGATCGTTGGAGCCATCGAGCCTGACGGCGACGACACAGAGGAACTCTCAATGAAAGCACCAATGTCGGTGTCAAAACCGGCGGATCTCGGGTAGGGGGTCCCGAACTGTGCATCTAGGCCGGATGGTAACAGAAGGCAAGGGACACAAAGTTTTACCCAGGTTCTGGCCCTCTCGATGGAGGTAAAACCCTATATCCTGCTTGATTAATATTGATGATATGGGTAGTACAAGAGTAGATCTACCACAAGATCGGAGAGGCTAAACCCTAGAAGCTAGCCTATGGTATGATTGTTGTTGTGTATCTCGTCCTATGGACTAAAACCCTCCGGTTTATATAGACACCGGAAAGGGTTAGGGTTACACAAAGTCGGTTACAATGGTAGGAGATCTACATATCCATATCGCCAAGCTTGCCTTCCACGCCAAGAAAAGTCCCTTCCGGACACGGAACGAAGTCTTCAATCTTGTATCTTCATAGTCCAGGAGTCCGGCTGAAGGTATAGTCC
>NC_057800.1:706266020-706271906 GCF_018294505.1 Triticum aestivum
CACACATCATCATCATCTAAATCCAATTTGAAATAAATATACCATCAAATAGAAAATCTCAACATCATGGTGCATGAATTCATTGGCTTTTGCATCCAAGGTAAACACATATGTTGTTTCATTTTCTCAACTTCGCCAGACCATTGCAGGCTTTTGTTCGCCATCTCCAAACCATATGTCTTCAAGAGCCGATACTCAGAGATCAACACCACGTCCGAGGATGCGAAGAAGGAGGACCGTAGCAATCAGCTATGGACATAGGCGGTAGAGCAGTTCAAGGTGTTGGGCCCGAGTAGCATCATCTCGGAGGGTGATCCTTCTGTAGTAGCCTGGGCCAATGAGGAGGTCGATACATTAGTGTCAACAAGAACTACATCGAGATCGTGATGACGCAAGCCTTCGTGTATCCAGGGCGTGCAAGGGCTCAAGGCTGAGGATGGTGACGTTGTTAGCGCTATCATGGAGTTAAGTAACTAGGTGTTGCTAGGTGGAATTGTGTCTTGATTATAGGGTGTTGGGTTGCAAATCAATCCATTTGTCATGTTATCTTGAATGTTGCAATTTCATGGTTGTAGGTTGTATGTCTCTAACTAGTATTGGCATGTAGGTTTCCTAGGCATTTTAACATCTGAGGATCAGCAAGCTGCATGCTCTTACGTGAAAAAACTGAATCAATCATGCCAATTTCGTTCTCAAATGCACGTCATCATGTTTGATACAATACATATGTCATCCTTGCCAACCTTTTAATGTTATTCACAACTACAACAATTGTGAGAGGATTTTCAAGTTTGTTTATCACATGGATCAAAATGAGTAAATGATGAAGAACATGCGTGTGAGCTTACAGGATTTACTAGGACTCCCCTCCCTATCGCTAACCGTCGGATCAACGGATAGAGAGGAGGCGAGTCCATGAGCTCGTCGGTGGAGCCTAGAGGGGATGAAGCTTGGCCCTAGCCGCTCCCGTATGAGAGGGATGAATAGTTGGTTCATAAAAGTTGTTCTGTAATACTGTATGAGATGATGACGGATTAAGTAGACATGTAAGGAGAGGATATACAATAATGAACCTAGTTGAGATGAAGAAGCAAATTGAAGTAGACGGTGACATTGCAACTAGGTGCAGCGCCGAACTATGTTTTGCAAATGGCATGCATGATTACAGTTTGAAAGAATAAAAAAATCTCCATTGACATTTCTGATTTGTCTTTAGTACTCCTAGCGTGTCTTTAGCTGCTTAGACGGTAGACAGAAAGTTGTCTGCATGAAATAGCCAGTTGTATTTCGGTATCCAAAATGAATAGTCTAAGATCAACGGCCATGATAGAAACCAACTCCTTCTCATACTGATCGTTAATTGAACCATCGTACATGTTGTAGAGAGGGAGGCATCCATGACTAAAAAGGAAAGAAAGAGGGAGGTCTGCACGATCTCCTTTGACCTCGATTTTCAGGAAATTAGCTTTCCTAGCGTGTCTTTAGCTGCTTAGACGGTAGACATAAAGTTGTCTGCATGCGCCTTGTGTATTGGGATTGCATGCAAAAGTTAATACACTTGTTTGTATTATTGTACTCCCCCGTTCGTAAATACAAGTCTTTTTAGACATTTCAAATGAAATACAACATACGGATGTATGTAGACATATTTTAGAGTGTAGATTCACTCATTTTGTTTCGTATGTAGTCACTTGGTGAAATCTCTAGAAAGACTTATATTTGGGAACGGAGGGAGTATAAACTTAGAGCTATTCACTTTGAATTACGAAGATCTTTACTATTGTGCTGGGAACTTTAAAAAGATGTCTTGTATCTAAGATTTTATAACCTTGAGTCGACCCTCCACATGCTAGCGCAATCAACACGTTCTTTAAGCCAAACCGAGCCAGTGGCCTCGTGTGCTTCACAGTGCTTCTACTGATGACCAACCGACTCGCTGATTACATGTAACATGTCACAACCAAGAAAATCAAAAATAAAGAGAACATGGATGAACTAGCAAAAGAAGAAAACGAAGGTATGTCTGCTCTCAAACTTTAGCAGAAAATTAGAGAACATGCATTTAACACATGGCTGGCCACTTAACATATTGATGCCTAAATGTTTTCGCGCTTAGTTAAGTTTTCACGTCTGCTAGTACAAGATAAAATGAAGAAAAATTGCACACAACTGGTTTGATAGTAAATTATCCTGTTCTTTAAATACAAATCAAGATTATGCTGTAAACTGTCCATATTCAGCTCATTTCATTTATTTTCAAGTCAGACGAAAAAACAAATCAATCTCTAACGACTCCCGAGCCTCGAGTTTCACTTGGTTTTGGAAAAGCATAGCTGTGCCTATCCATCAACCACGCAACACAAGCGAAGAATGTTGGATGGCACCGATGCGGTGGCGCAGCCGATCCTGTGAGAGGCTCCACGCGGCTGGCTGGACGGGTGAGCGACCGCCGGACTCGGCGAGGCCCGTGAGCGCCCAGTCACTCTCCCACGCCCCGGCGCCAGGTCCCGTGCACCGCGGGAAGAGTGAGCTGATGAGTCGCTCGTGGACCCGGTGCACGAGCCTCCTGTACCGCTCAGCGGGCGCGCCCGACGGCGACCGGCGGCGCGGACGGAATAACAGCGCCATGAAGGAGCCCACTGCCTCGTCGCCACGGGGCCGCTGCATCGTGGGGCGCGGCTCGCCGTGGCCCACCTGTCAGCGGGTGGGTCGGGGAGAAGCGCTGCACGGGAGGTCGGGCCGCTGGCGGTCGCTGGAATGGATCGGGGTTGGGAGCTCGCTGTCGGGGATTGACGAGGGGAGACGCCATCCATCGCCACCGTCGCGTCTGCCGTCGCCGTCGTTTGAACCATGCAGTAGGCGGGCGCGACCCACCAGCCGCCGACCTGACCGCTCTGCTCCGGCACTCTAGAAGATCGGGACGCACGCGCGTGTTGGGTAGGTCTGCAGTCGTACCGGCAAGTTCAAGTGGTTGCGCCGTACTGTGCCTCATTTGGAGTAGCCTTGTGACGTTGGAACGTCTGTCGTTAATTTTGTTGTTAGGGTGTACGTAGTAAGATTAAGTTGGGATTAGTTAATGCGGTAATGTTGAGCGCCGTGCCTGCGATGCGATGGGTATCGTATGCTCCGTACCCCGGCACCAATAATGATTTTTGGTTGCGCTCGCTCGATCACAGTCGTTTCATTTATGGCGCTGTCGGCGAGATTGTAGTATTGGTACTATCTCTCTTAGTTTACAGGGCGTGCGCGTGCCTCTAGATTGTCAATTTGACCAACCTAATACAAGTCATATATTACAAAAAATATATCAATATAAACTTCAGATGTTCTATTTTCAAACCGTATAATTTTTGTGTTATATAATTTATATTAAGGTGATAAAATTGGCAAACCTAGGTATACGCGTAGGACTTGTAAACTGAAACGGAGGTAGTACTATAGTTGATAAGTCAACACTTCTCTTGCCCACTGCGTTTACACAAAGTGGCAGCACCTCCGCCCATCCAGGCACGACTGCATCAAGGTGCACAGATGGAGTTAAGTACATTAGGGGTGCCTCAACTTGTTCAGTTTAATGTTTAAAGTTGTAAAATACATGAAACTGATGCTGAAACTTATCTGGCTGTGTAAATATGGTGCCCCCTTCCGTATCCGGATGTATGCTATGTCCGCATGGCGTGACAGCATGCCGGTGGCCCAGATGTAAGTGGCTGAGAGCGGAGAAGGAGCTGGGTGGCCAACAGTAAAAATATTATTGCATTATTTAGAATCGATGCTGAGATCTCATGATCGCAGATTGCATTGTACGCACAGGCTACCCACCACGCCAAAATATGCACATGGACTTTCATGAGGTCAAATTATATATATGGCATTGCTGTGCAAATGGTAACTTTGGAGCGCGGGCGTATTGTGCCTGTTTCTCTTAAGTTCAGAGAAATAGATTTTTACAACTCAAAAAAAATTCCAAAATCTTTTAAACGTGCACATATAGAAGTGTAATATATTGTGCGGATTTTCATCAAAATTCGCGTTTGTAAGTGAGGGATACAAAAAAGACAGATACATGCAAATTTTAGCTTGTTATTTGGCTGGAAGTTTGTCTTTATTGCAGGGTATAATATAACATAATTTCATACCGAGTTTGACCGTCAGACACATGCATACGTTTTGGGTGTGAAAAAAAAGCTAAACTTTTAAGTGACAATTTTTAACCTTAAAAAAACATGCTCAGTGGGCACCATGCTCCGAAATTCCGCTTTGGCTGTTATGTACCTCTTCAAGTGATTCTTTTATATATGGCGCTCGTTTGGGCTCACACAAGTTGTATTTTTATTTTTTCAAGTTTGTGTTTATTTTTTGTCTTTGATATTGTCTTTACCTTTTGAAAGAAGAAATGCAAGAAAAACTTACAACTGCCATAAACTTAAAAGAAAGTGCTAGTGCATTTCAGGTTTTTGGAAAATGTTTCACATGTATTCAAAAGTTATAACGTGTTTTCGAAATTCATCAGGTTCAACATGTTTTAGAATATGTTCATCGAGTATTAAAAAATTGCTGTGTAAAATTCTGCTTAACATTCTACAAACACGGTTGACATGTTTTGATACATTTCTAGAATTTAATATTATTAAACAGTAATTTTCATATATGTTGAATAATTTCAAAAAATACAATGTTCCAATTTTTTATTTATAATTTTGTATTTCGTAAATACAATGAAGAAACACAATAATTGTGTTTGCTTCTGGTCCGGAATGAAGATATATAAATCTACACACTAATCTAAAATATTTATTGAAAATTTTAAACCCTTAAATGTTTGAAACAGTTAATTTTACCTCTTTAAAGTACACGATGAAAAAAAATACACAGTAACTGAGATAATTATTGTATTTTTTTATATGGGAAAATTTGCGTGTCATAAAACTAAACAGGAAGTTGGAAAAAATAAAAAAATGGAACTGACCGGTTATGCATCAGAAAAATTGCAAAGCACCACGTGGAATTGGTCTACATAATTTTATAGCTATTACCTGCACGTACCGGATAGTTTGCCTGCGTGGGCAGATCGTGACATTTGGTAACCTGGAAGTGCAAGTTAGAAAGACCGCCATGCAGATTTTTTTTCGTATTATTTCTCTCTAGCATACACTGGTTTTTAGGGCTTTCCTACATGACTAAGCAAAATAAAAGCGATGTTTCTGCAAAATAATTCCTCCCCGCACGTATCCACTTACATGTGGGGCACTGCCATGCTGACACTTCACGTGGGCAGGGCGTATGTTTGAATACGGAAGGAGGCACCGTATTTGACGGATGAACAAGTTTGGGCATGAGTCAACTTTAGGTACCAAACTGACCGCGCAGGACAAGTTTAGGCACCTCCGCTGTATTTAACTCGCACAGATGTATGAAGGTCGTCCTAGGTGCATGCGATCCACTGATTACGTGTGAGAATGTGTAGTTCGAAACTTATACTCGCAAGAACAAGATTAACCGTATGCTTTGTTATTCACATTTGGATATGTTTGTATACACCAAATTTTTTTATGTGCATGTTTAACATTTTTCGAATGCAATACTAACATTTAAAAAAATGTAAAGTATTTTTAAAATATATATATATATATACATATATTGAGAACATTTCTAAATTTAAATAAAATAGAAAAAAAGTGAATAAAAACGGAAGGAAAAACAGAAACAAAAAAAAAAAAGCGACATGACGTCAGCAGATGAGCCACTGGAGTCGCATTGGGCAACATTGCAAAGATGGGCTAAGGAAACGGGTTCCACCCATAATCCCAAATGCCCAAACGGCACGGTCTTGGCCCAGTCCACGCCCACGGCCCACCGTGAAGACCACCAGAGCGCACCAAAACC
>NC_057800.1:706272263-706275784 GCF_018294505.1 Triticum aestivum
CGAGCTGCTCCGCGCCCAGCTCGAGGAGCACAACATCGAGGTGATCCTCCCTCCATTCCGACCCCCCTCCCCTGACTCCTCCCCGTTTTTGCGCCGCGTCGACCGAAATTTTCTTCGCCTCCCATGCCTGCTCGGGCCCTGGATCGGCGCGTTCCGTTGCGGTGTTGGCGTTAGGGCGCTAGATCTCGTCCGTCGATGTCGCCTAGGTCGCACAGCTTTGGTCGGAGAGAGCTGTGCCGTGGCCAGCCTGAGGGTACTTGTTGCGCGTCTGTCCAACTTTCTGCGTGTCCTCTGATTTTTCGCGGAGGAGCAGGCGAGGCCTGGCCTCCATGAACCTCCGCCGTGGTAGCTGTTAGGGGCCTTGTGCGGAAATCGTGCTTGCTTGCGCTCCTACGAGTTTAATTTCAGAGGTTGGTAATGCCATCCTTTGGTCTTTCTTGTTTTACAGATTGTGGGCTGTGACTTGTTTGCCAATTGCCCTTGATATGTACGGTTTGTGTTTCCCTTTCTGGGCGATCTGTAGTGTTGCAAACTGAAATGCAACTGCTTTGTCTTATGGATACAATTCTGAAAGGAATTTTAAGCGAGCATGGATAAATCAGTCACCTTTGGCGAATTGCTACAGTGGAAATGCGACTTTGTTTGTTAATTAGCTTTGGAAATCAGTTGAGATCTGACTACCATGTGTGTAATTGTGTATGCTTATATGATATCTGGCATATTTCCTGTACCAACAATATGAATTTGTGAGCGTAGCTTCTGTTGTCAATGCAGACAACTGTTCCTTGTAATGTACATACTCTTCCTCTTTTTTGCTTTTGGGTTTCATTCCTGTTTATCTTGTGCTGATGCTACTTAGTATGTGCTCACATCTTCATGCTGGAAAGATAACACTGTGGGCAGACCGTTTACCGTTTTTTCATTTCTGAATACGGCTAACTCTGCTTCCCCCCATCTGCATATCCTCTGTTCTGAGGGAGTGCTGCTTAGTGTTTAATACTTCGACGTTCAAATAATATGATATTTGTACTGCACACTCTCAGGGAGATGAGCCTATCGTTGAGGATGATGATGACGACGATGAGGACGATGATGAGGATGAGGATGAAAAAGATGACGATGGCGTTGCGGGTATGATGAAATTCTGCAGTTCCTTCTATTTAGTTCAAGTAAATACTTAGTTAAAGATAAGCCCATTTCTTATTGTAATGCTGCCCTTCTAAGTTCTAACATAAATATAAACATCTGAAGTCATTGCCCATACCCAAATTTTAAACTAAACGTTGCGTATTCAACTCCTGAATCAATGGCTTATTTTATTTCTATTGGGCTAATTTTTGGCATTTACATAATACAGAAATTGTTTCTGATCTGTTCCTCAATGAAACAAACTCTGTACTTACCTATTTTGGTTCACTTTGACCTGTTTTTTATTTGAAGATTAGACACTGACCAGTTTGTACTCTCTAATATTCTGTTCTTTCTGTACTATCACTATGCCTTTGTGGTTTATATTCTCAATTCTTTGGAACCGTATCATATTCACTTATTCCTAAATTATTTAGCTCTGTACTGAGGTGGCACCTTGTATCAATTTCAACCTGGATTAACATGTACATGAATGTTCAGCTATAGCATTTAGTTTGTTAGGAGCAAATCATGAATGTAAAATCTTGCTTTTGCAAGTCTAATCTTGGTAGGTGATCCATTTCAATGCATTTAGTATGAAATGTTGCTGGAATTTCCATTAACCATTATGCGAGTAGCTAATCCTTAGTATCTTACCCTAAGAGGGACATCTTGTTCAAATTCAAAAATTGATAATGTGTACCAAGAAGACTTAATCACTGTCACAGTTTCTGTTCAGTCTTGTTTGAGAAGTTGTTTGTTGTACTGTTATATGAATGTTACACTTGCCATTTCCAATGATTACAGATAATAATCCATGAAGTGAACTATGTCTTACGTTGTAGAGTTCTGGTCTTGTGCAAAATGTTGAAAATCTGACATTATGCATCTGTGCTTTCTGTGTCTAGGAGTTGATGCTAGTGGAAGATCTAGGCAGAGTAGGAGCGAGAAGAAGAGCAGGAAAGCCATGGAGAAGCTTGGCATGAAGGCCATTACTGGTGTGAGCCGTGTAACTATCAAGAAGAACAAGAGCGTGAGCATCTTTGCCCCTTCATGCCATTGTTCCCTGTAGCATAATTATATGCTGTTGGTTGTTGCATTTTCTTAACTTCTCCACACAATTGCAGGTTTTGTTTGTCCTCTCCAAGCCAGATGTCTTCAAGAGCTCAAACTCAGATACCTACGTCATGTTCGGGGAGGCCAAGATTGAGGACCTGAGCACTCAGCTGCATTCACAAGCGGCGGAGCAGTTCAAGGCGCCGAGCCCGAGCAGCGTCATCTCGAAGGGCGAGCCGTCCATGGCAGCAGCCCATGACGACGAGGAGGTTGATGAGACTGGTGTTGACAAGAAGGACGTTGAGCTCGTGATGACGCAGGCCTCCGTGCCGAGGTCCAGGACTGTGAAGGCACTCAAGGCTGCGGGCGGTGACATTGTCAGTGCCATCATGGAGTTGACTAACTAGGTAGGTGCCCAAAGGTGGAATTGTGTCCTGATAATAGGGTCTTGGATAGCAAAGCAGTCTTTTGGTATGCCATCTTGAATGTTGCAGTTGCGGGAGTGGAGGTTCTGTCTCTGTTGAAACTAGCACTGGGATGTAGGTTTCGTTGGCGTTTTAAACATCTGATGATCACAAACTGCGCTTGCTCTTTATGGGAAATATCTGATTCGACTGTGCCAAATTTTGCTACAACTGCATGCCAATCTGTTTTGATACAATATGTTCGTTCTAGTTAGCTTTTGAATTTTATTCCAGACTACAGCCACTGAGATTTTGAGATGAATTTCCTGTTTGTTTGGCCACATGGATCAAAATAAGTGGGCTCCTTCATCTTGTGATAGAGCCGGAGTCTGTCGTTGTTGTGGTGCAGCTTTGCGGGTGAGGATTTGCTGTCGCTTATCAAAGTCCTGGCATATGTTTGGATCTTGACCGAAGTGCAGCTTATCAAAGTTCGATGCTATGACCAAAACATGGATTTATAAATGGATAGTAGCCAAGTTTTTGTCATAATAATACCTTTTTGTGAACCCTAATTCGTGTTTCTACCAATGTTCTAACTTAACAGGTAACAACATTTCAACCAAATTTCTGGCTAGCTAGTGTTTGGTCCGACGGATTCGTTGTTTTTCCTTTTCAGTTTCGATGCTGAGTTGTGATTGTATTACTCGTAAAAAGGAAGTATTGTGCTGGTTGCCTGCCTGCTTTTTGTGGTGTGTTCTTGCCCTTTCCCTCTGTCCATTCGTCTTGCCTCTGCGCCCCTCTCTCAATCTCCACTGCCCCCGTCTTGTGTGCACGCCCACCGTGCTTCTGTCTACCTTACGCACCCTCCACCAGTCGTTGGCCAGGAGCGGCACTGTGATTCGAGCGACCAATGATGCATTGTCCTGTGGGTAG
>NC_057800.1:706276143-706360521 GCF_018294505.1 Triticum aestivum
TTATTGTAAAAATCTAGGTCTCGATTTTGATTGCACACAAACCCTAGGCCTACGTGAGGCGTGGTTGCAGTTGAGCGGGAAGATGGGCAAAAAAATGGTTCATCCAGTTTGTACACCTTGAAATTTCTGGTTCAGTTCGAGTTTCTGTATGTGGCTATATGGCTATGGAGTGGTTTTGACACACTGTCATCTCCTGCGTGAGTACATTAGCGTTGCCCATGCCTTTTCTCCTCGCAAATACGAAATCTTTTTCCTTGGCTACGACACATATGATTCTTTGAAATGATGTGTTTCCATATGCCTCCCATTCATATGTCAGAAAGGATTACATTGATCCAACCCATCGTTTATTGTTACCGCACTTACTCGCTCGAGAACCTCGACCCTGTTCGTGTTTGTTTGGCTACTAGCACTATCCTAATAACATAGTTCGAGGTAGAAGGATGCGCCCTTTATAAGTGCCTATCATACTTACACAAAGGAAAGGTTGGTGAGCACATTAACTATCCATCCATTAATTTTATGTCCATGTCCTGGAGTCTGCTTCATACCCGAGCCTTAATTTCAGTGGCAGGTGGCCTTCAAGGTTGCAAATGACATGCCATCAATGTTTGCACTGACATAATAGTCTAATGCATTCTTTCTTGTTTGTAGCCTCTGTTTTGCTTCGTAAATCTTATTCCTATGTCATTTAACTCCAAGCTGGAATCAACACCATCTTGCACAATAGAAAATCTTAACATCATGGTGCTTGCTCGGTCAAACTTGAAGTTAATATTTGTCGTATGACGAGGGTCTAGAGTCTTCAGTCATGTCATCTTGTTTTTAGGGTCGCCATCGGTGTAACATATTTTTATAGAAAGAAAGAAAAAGTTTTTACAAGAAGCTCACCCCTATTACCGTCAATAGGCTGGAGCACGGACACACTAATTACTCTCTAAATTTGACTCCCCACCTCCTTGGCTAACTTCTATCGCTGAAATCAATCCAATATATGGGAGTGAGGTATCCTCATTGGCCCGCTGATGCATATTACCAACCACTCAACCGTCGATCTGTTTCCAAGGAATCCATGCAACCGAGATCACGAGCATGTCACAACCTTTTCTGCTAATATTGGGTAACAAACCTCTCGATCGAAGCCACCAATGTTCAAGAGTTTCATCAGTGTTTGGTGAAATGGTTGAAGGGAACACTTGTATCAAGCATGCTTACCTGATTTCTCATCCTGAATTGGAGTTTTTGTTCGTGTTCATTTTAAACTACTGGCATGTAAGGTTTTTGAGGTCTCTTAACGTCTAACCTTGTATTCTAGTGTAAATGTAAATACGCTGTTTCATACCTTTACATTTAAAAAAAATGCATGTTGCATTGCTCCTCCACATGTTTGAAAATATCATTTTACCTTTTGAATTTCTTCCCAACTACAACTCTTGTAGACTACAAGAGTTGTAGTATGCTGAGACAACTTTTTAGTACCCTCCCCCTTCAAAATCATAAATTTTGCAGAATACTTGATCATCATATATTTATTTTTATTTTGAAAATTTACATAGAATGATAGGAAAATTGAGGATTTGCTCTGGCTAGTCTTTGAAGAGTCAAGGAGCTTCCTAATCTGCATCTATGGTGACATGATTGTGGGGAGGGGATGCCCGCACTCTTTTTATCTCTCTCCCCCAGTCATACACCCCCTTTTAGCAACATAACTCCTCTAATGGTTTGTTCCACTCGTCTCAATATTGGGCTACTATTTCGTAGTGGCTCGGAAATGTGTGAAGTTGAGCTGTTTCTACACCCTTGTAGATTGTCTTAGGTGATGTTCTCTTACTCTCTCTCGAGCCTCAACTCCATTCAATTTTGTTTGGGTGCTAGTACTATCCTGATAAGATAGGCAGGACGCTACATAGGTAGTGCATCCTTTATAAGGGTGGATCATACTTACGTCTACAAGGTTGGTGAGCGTGTTAGCTATCCATCCATTAACCGCATAAAAAAATATTAACAGGTAAAATTGAAAATCTCAATGTTAAGGTGCCTCAAGTTGATGGTTCTGCATGTAATGAAAACAGGGGAGAGCTATCTTTTAAATGATATAGCGAAGCAAAAAAATAAGTTAGTGATTGTTGATGGCCAATGAGGTGTCGGTGTCGCTGGCGGGTGTGACACCAGAGTGTTGGGGTGAGTCTAGTCGCCGCGGTTCCGCGCTACTTGGGGTACGCTGCAGCTTTGTTCCAAATTTTATCTCCAAATGAAATGCTTGCCACTCTGTGTTCGACATAGTATGTAATTCTACCTTTTTGGTTTTTTCAGAGTGACGTTTTTGATCCTTTTGTGTAATGTTGCTAGCATGGCCATGCCAACTTGCCAATCAAGTTCATTTTTGACATTACCCCTCAAGCAGTGCCTTGTGAGAGGATGCACCCTGAGATGAGAGAGAGAGAACTAATGTTCCAAATAGTGTTTCTGATGGCACGGCCAAAGAAAACATAGCAGGGGCGTGGAGGAGTAGCTGCAAAGCTGCCTGTATGGAGTGGCGGTTCAGCTTTCAGCTTTTAGTTTCTCGCTCCCAACTGCCTGTATTTTTCTCAGGTTCTAAACCCTTGGTTTTGACTCCGAATTTGTGTGGACTAGATGTTATGTGTGAGATTAACGCGGTATGCACTTGAGGTCAGGGCTGAGGAGATAGAGAGGCAAACATTGATCCATTTTGTACACCATAAACTTCTATTGTTTTTCCTTTAATTCTCTATGCACCTTGATCATGGTGCTAGTTTTGATCTGATATGCACTGCTCTATTCCGCTGGTCCGCTGGTCCCTCTGCTGTCAACTCAAATTTAAGTTGCCTTCCGTCTTATAGGAAATCCATGGAGTTCAGCTTTCTGTACAGCCTCTCCACTTGTGGTGGATGAGGTGCTTACACATGCCTCCCATTCACATCAGATTGCACTGCTTTAACCCATTGTAATTTTCATCGCTTTCTCTCTCTCTAGATCCACGACCCTGTTCATGTTTGTTTGGCTATTATCACAATCCTGCCAACATAGTAGGTAAGGGGATAGATGACCAAGACTACATATATATTTGCTAAGGTGTGTCATGCTTACACGAGGGAAGGTTGGTGAGCTTATTAATTGAGACCTTTTACAGTGCATCTAGTCGATATGGGCCATCCATTTTCAGTGGACGAACGAACCAGATTAACCAATACTACAACACAGTTCAGGTAGTATATGAAGGCGACAGGGGCCTTTTGGGCAGCTGTTAAAACTCTCGCAGCCATGTGTGCGGAGTGGGAGACTTTGCAAGCTACAACTCGTATCTCATGCGGTGTTGCTGAGTGCCGGCCGGTGGGTAGCGGGCGATCCATCTACATAGTGCAGTAGCGCTAGGTGAGGTTGCATGGGGAGGTCAATCGATCTGTCCGTCGTCACGTCGTCATGGGCAATCGACATTTCCTTCCCTTTCACCTTGCTCGCTCCATCTTTCGCTCATTATCATCCCACGAATGAAGCATAATATTGTATGTAGTGTTGATGTATCTTTACCGTAGATAAATCGGTTAGTTATTTGCACGTCACATTGTTCATCGTATCTTTTCACAGCTGGTTTTGTTCGTTTGTTCTTGTTGGAGTCCGTCTTGGCATTCGCACGACAGTGGCAGGATGATGTGACACAATAAACCGTCGTATTATCACTTATGAGATCAAATCTGTTCAGAGACAACGCTGACACGGCGGCCCGCACCAGGCACCGCCTCTTTCTGACCTAGTCGCGCAGCAACGCTTCACCGGATGGTGGCGGTGCAACACGAGGACTTGCGGCAGCGGGCCTGGAGATGCTAGCGAGAGGGCAACCACGACAATGCAGCGGGACGGCAAATGCTCGGTCGGGCTACTTTGATTCATGTTTATTTTCATGACGCGAAAGGACAAATCTACAGCTCTAACCGAACCAGAGTCCCGCATTTGCCTAATATTACAAAATTACCAGACTGTCCTAGGGAGGAAAAACCAGGGATCAATAATGACCATCGGATCAGCTATATACTACCTACTATTTCTGGTAGTGTGATGTACCCTAAAAAGTCTCTATTAATTAGCAATCACCTGTTACATTTGTGACCAAGTCCGAGAATATGTTTAGTACACAAGTCATAATTTCCTCTTCTAGATGGAGGTTTGGCCACATGTGTGCACCTGCTCCATTGTCTGCATCTTGATCTCAACCTTAACATTGAGTTGCCAAGCTAGTGGGGAATGATGCTTTCGGAGCTTGTACCAAAGACCAGAGTCATGCTCAACACTATAGCCTCATGTTCGGGTTTTCGTTCTTTCTTCGTTATATATTTCTTTCTTTGTTTCTTTCTTGGTTTTCTTTGTTTTTTTTGCTTTTCTTTTTGTTTCTTTGCCATTTTTATTGGGTTTTTAAACACATGTTTACTCTTTTTCTTACTACACATATTTTCAGAGTACACATTAAAACATTTTTCTGATAACATTAGTCATTTTTCAAATACATGATGTACATTTTTCTAATACAATATAGACATAGACGCTCATGCATACGCACATACGCCAACCCCTGCAAACACAACATGCATGTTTTTCCTTTATTCATAATTTTTTTGCAAATTCATATATTTCAAAACATAAAAAAATCCTTAACTTAAAAAAAGTTTATACAATGTAAAACATTTGTTTGCTTAATTAAAAAAAATCATGATTTCGAAAACAGTTCATGAATTTGAGAAGTGTTAACAGATTTAAGAGTTCAAAAATTTGGAAGAAGTTCATAATTTCTTATACAAAGTTCATTGGGTTTGAATAAGGTCAAAATTTGAAAAAAGATACAATTTTAGGGAAAAAGTGTTTGAAAACATCCTATAAATAAGAAAGTTCAGAAATTTTAAAGAAGTTCAAATTTTGGAAAAAAACATTCATGTTTTTGGTAAAACATTCAGGAATTTGAGAAAATTTCACGGATTCAAAAAAAAAATCTTGAATTAAAAAAATGTTCTTGAAGTTGGTTGAAGTTCGCCAATTTAAAAAGAAAAAAGAGAGAAGTAAAAAAAGAAGGAAGCCGAAAATACCTTGCGAAAATTTGGCAATAAACAAACCCGAAAACTAGCCCAGAAACCAAAAGATTCCCAAAACCGATACCGGGATGATGTTATTGGCCGGTCCATTTAGCTACCAATGGAAACACAGGTAGGCAGCAATTAGCAAAATAATTATAACTAGCACAGTAGGCGCTAATTAGTGAAATCACTAGTTAAAGAGTATCCCTTACAAAGGTCATTTCCATCTTTTCAGGTTGCGACAAGTGGCGCACTAATTTATCGCAAACTGGGTGTTTTCTTTTTTTTATATTTGTTTATTCAAAATGTTTTATCTCTTAAATCGTGCGTCCAAATTCTGAACCGTTTTCACTATTGGATTTCTTGCGTCAAGATCTTCGAAACTAGATCCATGTTAATAGATTTTGATGAACTTTTTTCCATAAAAACCCTGGAAAAACAGGACTAAAAACCCTAACCGAAAGCACCCCCCCCCCCACTTTTTCCGTTTTCGGAGAGGTGCAACTGTGCCTCTTGCAAACACACCTGTGCCCTCGCGGGAGAAAATAAAATAAAACACATTTTATTTTTATTTTTTGAGTCTGTCGCGAGAAGCAAACTTGTGCCTCCACAAGAAGCAAATTTGTGCTTCTCGCGGAAGCAAAAAGAAAAAGAAATCACATTTTCTTTCTTTCTTGAGAGGCATGGCTGAACCTCTCGCAAAAGCAAATTATGTGCCTCCACGAGAAGCAAATATGTGTCTCCCATGAAAGAAAAGAAAAATAAAATACATTTTTCTCGTTTTCATGAGGAACAGTTGTGCCTCTCGCGGAAACAAACCCGTGCATCCACCAGAAACAAATCTGCGTCTCTCACAAAAAAACGTGTTTTTTCGTGCAATGCAATTTCTAGATCGGCAAGATGTGCCTAGAGAACTATCTGAACATTTCCAAATCAGTTCGAACCAACAGAGTCTAAGCCCTCTAACCCTAAAAAACAGACTTTAGGCCCTCGTGCGAAAAGCACAGTTTAGGCCCAGTCTACACTCACGCGACCAACACACAAGTCAAGTGGGTCTCTTCCCTTCGTCCGCCCGTCACAGTCTCTCTTGGCCTTCTCCTCTCCCTCTCCCAACTCCCTCCTAGCTAGGGTTTACTTTCCCCTCTGCCAAGGTTTTACCCACGAGCGATCCACCATGACGGCCGCTGAGCTGCAGGTGGGGCTGCTCCACACCCAACTCGAGGAGCACAAGATCGAGGTGATCATCCATTCCACCCCCTAGCCACCGCTATTTCCCATCTCATCTTCATAGCCGCCGCCACCATCACCGCAACCATCCATCGCCAAGTTAGTCATATGTGTAACCAGTGTATCGCATCCGACAACTAGTGTAAGACATATTACCTACCAATCATTCATCTTTATGTCGTCTTCAAGAAGTTCATCTTGTGATCCAATCGTCATGTGTGAGGAATTCAGTAAGGCAATGGGTTTAGGCACGACCTTGCAACCCGATGTATTTGTGCCAAGGATCGTTGGAATGAGTTTATATGTTTGATGTTGGGACGAATGAGGTGTAGTCATTAGACTCCAAAGGCTTTTATCTAAATGTTTATTCCTAATAATCGAGGCAACCCCGTGTGGCGGTAAGGGCCATCGGTTGAACAACTGACTCTTGATGCGCGCCACACACCGGTCAAGACGTACTTTGGACACACCCCCATATCTTCATGTCACAAGCACATCATAGAGGTTTTCTTCCAGAGCACGGTTTAATATAATTAAGATCCCCAGGACAAATATAAAGGTTGTGGGAGTAAGACCTATACCCATGCCATTTTTAAATACTAGTGTTTACATCCAAAAGATTCTTAAAAGATCCAGTTGATAAACTGGAATCTAAGTTGTTAGCAATAGCTTATCAGAGTCTTTGACGTAGTGCACATCGTCTCGTGGGTTCAATAACCGAGGCTCACTCCTTATGGAAAATGTACAGGAACCTTCTACAATCCGCACTGGATCTCAAGGGCATAATGTACTGTAGGGAGGCACTTCCTACATGTGGAGACTATATGAGCGACTCTGTCAGTCTTTGCTTGTTCGGTTCTGGCCCTCTCACATCTTCCCTCTCTCTGCCCATTCGTCTCGCCTCCAGCGGCTCAGCGAGCCAGGCACCGCCCCCCCTCATGACCAGTGATGCGGAGGCCTTCGACGATGTATAATCCCCAAGTCCCTGGTCTCCTCCTTGGCCCTCTCGCTTGTGTACTATCTAGGTCCTACCCTAGGTCCTTGTGAGGTGTGGGTTGCTGTTGAAGCCAGTTGAGGAGCAAAAGAGGCAAAATTTGATCCAGTTTTTTAACACGGAGAAATTCCTCTTCATACACCTTTTTCAGTTACTTCATGGTCTATAGTACCGATACCTTATCTCCTCCGCAAGTACATTACTATCGTCCCTAACTCCAATCCTCACAAATACTAGATATTTGTATTCTTCTACGCCCATATGTTTTTCTAGAGATGGTGTGTTTCCATATGCATCCCATTCATATCTCATAGCGGATTGCATTGATCCAACCCATCTTTATTGTCACTCCACTATCTCTCTAGGGAGCCTTGACCTTGTTGTGTTTATTTGGGTACTTGTACTAACCTCACAACATAATTAGAGGCTATGAGGAGAATACAGAGAGTACTGCATCCTTATAAGGTCCAATCATGCTTATACTTATGTATGTTGGTGGGTGCATTAGCTAGCCATCCATTACGATTGGGACCAAGCCCTAGAATCTGCTTCGTATCTGAACCTTTATTTATCTTTCTCCCAAGAGGTTTGGCTGCACATTTGTGCTCCGTTGCATTGTCCCCGATCACCCTAGCCTCTACACTCAATACTCATTTGCCAAGCTATTGGGAGATGGTGCATTCGGAGCCAGTACTAAAATACATAACCACGCTGAACATTGTAGGAGCAAAATGTTGGAATATTCGGTGACAATACCTCCCACTCCTTAGATTCGCATGTGGCATCCAAGATTACAAATGACATGTCACCCTTGTTTTCATTGATAGAATAGCCTAGTGCTTCGTTTCTTCTTTGTAGCCTATGTTCTCATTTATCAATCCCTGCTAGGTTATAATGCTTATCCCTAGGTTAATTAACTTTAAACTGAAATCAACATACCATCTAGAACAATAGAAAATACAAAAGAAGAAAGAAGTTGGCGAGAAGAGACAACTAGGAACAAAGCCCCCGCTCTCGCCCAGCCCTCGCCAAATAACCCCTGCCATAGGCCACTCTGGCCTATGACGAGCACCATCCTCGCCGCTTACCACTCCGACACCAAAGACTACAGCCTCCAGGGGGTCGCCCTCAACAGATATTGTCTTTGCTTTCTTCAGAGGCCCATTTTCCTGGGCATCAGTGAGTGGAATACTTAACAGTGATTACATTCTTATGTAGATTCCATTGCTACGAGAATCGGTCGTGCATATTATCATATAGAAATGTGAATCGAGATGCATCTGGATGAGAGTTTGGCTTTCTTTTGGCAAAAGCTGGATTGTTTTCAGCAAACTAGTAATCTGTGGAGATGGCTGATCTGTCCCACCACCCACTCCACTTCCCCTCACCCACCACATAGCCATGCCCCTCTTGGATCGCAAATTCAATGTTGGCCAGTCCTTCATGGACTGTATCCAGCGCAATCTCCATCTCCCAATCAACTACTAGGTTGGAGAAGGACTCATAGAATTCTTCCTCGTCACAAAATTGAAAAGATATAAGATAAGACTCACCAAGGAATCAATTGGCGCAATTCTCTCAGCATTTTTTTGAGAATCACCGAGGGGAGTTCCCCACCTGAATATATTACTCAAACGGCTGCAGAAGCAGCGAGTACAGAATTACAGCAGCACGGTGCAGCGTGCAGAGAGGAAGGAACGCCACGAGAAGACGTCCTCCTTGTCACCCAAGTCGAGACAGTGTGACCAAAGGTCTAGGTCAGAGATCAAGTTTCTAATTGTTATTACAGAATGTTGATCGATTTTCCTAAACAGCATGTCGTTACGCGCTGCCCAAATCTTCCAGAGTAGAGCGAGGAGGACGAAGGACCAATCATTCTTGGGTAGGTGTTGTGGCAGCGGGGTGTCCCAAAGCTCATTGAGGTCGTCAGACGAGGGCAGGAAGCCTACTCGTTGCCAAATCCTATTGGCAAGAGGACATGTGATGAAGATGCGAGTGGAGTCTTCAGGTGATGTAGCACAGCGAGGGCATAGGTTGGAGGAGATTATACGCTTATGGGCTAGGTTCACTCCAGTGTTGAGGCGATCTTTGAAAATAAGCCAAGCAAAAATCTTGATCTTGCGAGGAACCTTGGTGCCCCAGATGAGGGGGGCAAAGAGATCCGTGTCTGGCTTGGTCATGAGTGTGCCGTATGCTTGCTTGGTGGAGAAGTCATGCCCCTGGAGTAGGAAACATTGATCTTCCTCAGTCGACGGTGTGAAGTCCTGCAAAACAGACAAAAGCGAAGCAAGCTCTCGTTCTGCTGTTAGAGAGAGACGATTATGGAGGTTGGCTTCGATACCGAATCGCAGAATGTTAGCTACTTTAACTAGTTATAGGATGGAGTGCGAGAAGAGGTGCGGGAAGGTGGTAGCTAGGGGTTTTGGTGTGAGCCATGTATCCATCTAGAAGTATGTGTGTGTGCCACTGTTGGTGAGTACAAAGGTAATTGACTGGAGGGTTGGAATCTGCTGGGTTATCATGCGGCATAAGAAGGAGGTTTAGGGGGCCGACGAGACAAGGGCGTTTGGGTGTTGGAGGTCTAGCCAGTCTAACCAAGGTGACTGGACAAAGGAGAGTGCTTTGACGGCAAACTTTATTAAGAGACAGTTGTTTTGAACGTGTAGGTTTTTGAGCCCTAAACCATCGAATTTTTTAGGCGAGCAAACGTTTTTCCATGCAATCAGGCACTGAGCACCCGAGCAGGCATCTTCACCAGCCCAGAACTCCTTAGAGAGTCGATGACTTTGAGGGTCTTTTTTGGGATACGGAATACAGACATGAAGTATGTAAGGAGGGAGTCGAGGACCGCGGATATGAGGATGAGTCGATCGCCTTTGTCCAAAAGTTTTGCGCGCCAACCAGTTAGTAATTTCCAAGATCGGGTGATCAAGGGGGCGAACGCATTGGAGGGGGGCTTGGTGGGGGAAAGGGGGAGTCCTAGGTAAGTTTGAGGGAAGGGAGCGCGCGAGCACCCCATGGCGAGAGCAGCAACATCAGCTATGTTTTCATCTGTGTGTAGGGTGGCCATGGTGGTTTTGGAGAAGTTGATGGTGAGGCCGGTAGCTTGCGCAAAGTTATTTAGGATTTTTTTGAGGGTTGTGGCAGCAAGGGGGGAGGCGGCTGCGATAATAAGTGTATCATCGGCGTATTAGAGAATGGTGGGTGGCAGGTGGGTAAAGATGGGGTAGTGGAGGAGATCTGGCTCGGAGTTTTGGATGATGAGATGCTGAAGTAGATCGGCGACGATGAGGAACATGTAGGGCGAGGCTGGGTAGCCCTGCCGTAGGCCTTTCTTGCATTGTATCCAATGGCCGGGAACGCCATTTAAGAGGACAACAGTTTTGCCTGTGTGTAAGATGTTTTGAATCCAATAGCGAAAGGTTTGAGAGAAGCTGCGGGCATCCAAGATCCTGTCGAGGACAGGCCAGGCGACATAATCAAATGCCTTCCTGAAATCGAGTTTGAAAACCATGGTTGGTTTTTTGCGGGAGTGGTGATACGTCTCCAACGTATCTATAATTTTTGATTGCTCCATGCTACTTTATCTACTGTTTTGGACTATATTGGGCTTTATTTTCCACTTTTATATTATTTTTGGGACTAACCTATTAACCGGAGGCCCAGCCCAGAATTGTTGTTTTTTTGCCTATTTCAGTATTTCGAGGAAACAGAATATCAAACGGAGTCCAAACGGAATGAAACCTTCGGGAACGTGATCTTCTCACCGAACGTGATCAAGGAGACTTGGACCCTACTCCAAGAAGTTTCTAGAGAGGTCACGAGGGTGGAGGGCGCGCCCCCTGCCTCGTGGGCCCCTCGGAGCTCCACCGACGTGCTCCTTCTTCCTATATATACCTACATACCCTCATTAGACCAGAGACGGAGCCAAAAACCTAATTCCACCGCCGCAACTTCCTGTATCCACGAGATCCCATCTTGGGGCCTGTTCCGGAGCTCCGCCGGAGAGGGCATCCATCACAGAGGGCTTCTACATCAACACCATAGCCCTTCTGATGAAGTGTGAGTAGTTTACTTCAGACCTTCGGGTCCATAGCTAGTAGCTAGATGGCTTCTTCTCTCTTTTTGGATCTCAATACAATGTTCTCCCCCTCTCTCGTGGAGATCTATTCGATGTAATCTTCTTTTGCGGTGTGTTTGTTGAGACCGATGAATTGTGGGTTTATGATCCAACTTATCTATGAATAATATTTGAATCTTCTTTGAATTCTTTTATGTATGATTGAGTTATCTTTGCAAGTCTCTTCGAATTATCCGTTTGGTTTGGCCAACTAGATTGGTAGTTCTTGCAATGGGAGAAGTGCTTAGCTTTGGGTTCAATCTTGCGGTGTC
The DNA here is from genome assembly GCF_018294505.1 of Triticum aestivum. NCBI lineage: Eukaryota > Viridiplantae > Streptophyta > Magnoliopsida > Poales > Poaceae > Triticum > Triticum aestivum. Next base: position 706,287,838 of record NC_057800.1, read on the forward strand.
CTTACTCAGTGACAGAAAGAGTTGCAAGGCACGTATTGTATTGTTGCCATCGAGGATAACAAGATGGGGTATTTATCATATTGCATGAATTTATTCCTCTACATCATGTCATCTTGCTTAAGGCGTTACTCTGTTTTTAACTTAATACTTTAGATGCATGCTGGATAGTGGTCGATGAGTGGAGTAATAGTAGTAGATGCAGGCAGGAGTCAGTCTACTTGTCACGGACGTGATGCCTATATACATGATCATACCTAGATAACCTCATAATTATGCTCAATTCTATCAATTGCTCAACAGTAATTTGTTCACCCACCGTAGAATATCTATGCTCTTGAGAGAAGCCACTAGTGAAACCTATGGCCCCCGGGTCTATTCTCATCATATCAATCTCCATTACTTTATTTTACTTGTTTTGCTTTTACTTTTCACTTTGCATCTATATACCGAAAATACCAAAAATATTATCTCTATCAGATCTCACTCACGTAAGTGACCGTGAAGGGATTGACAACCCCTAAGCGTTGGTTGCGAGTTGCTACCATTTTGTGCAGGTACGAGGGACTTGCGCGTGACCTCCTACTGGATTGATACCTTGGTTCTCAAAAACTGAGGGAAATACTTACGCTACTGTGCTGCATCACCCCCTCCTCTTCGGGGAAAACCAACGCTAGCTCGAGACGTAGCAAGAAGGATTTCTGGCGCCGTTGCCGGGGAGGCCTACGCCAAGTCAAGTCAAGATTTACTCTCCCGTCAACGAGCCATTTCTGGCGCCGTTGCCGGGGAAGCCTACGCAAAAGTCAACATACCAAGTACCCATCACAATCTCTATCTCTCGCATTACATTATTTGCCATTTGCCTTTCGTTTTCCTCTCCCCCACTTCACCCTTGCCGTTTTATTCGCCCTCTATTTCCCAATCTCCTCCTCTTTTTCCCTTTGCCTTTTGTTTGCTCGTGTGTTAGTTTGCTTACTGTCTCTATGTCGAATTCCTTATCCGCTCCTATGTCTCCCAAGTTTGAAGTTCTTCACTTCAAGCAATGGCAAGGAGAAAACTTAAAAGATGCTTGGTATAGGATGATGGAAACTTATCGTAAGTGCACCCTAGAGGTGAACTTTAGAATTCTTCTTCGCAATTTTTATGTTGGGTTAAACATGACGCATAGACAACTCTTGGATTGCATAGCCAAGGGAAATTTCATTAATATTGATCCCAGTATTGCGCATGAGATTATAGAGGGAATAGTGGGAACACCACCCCAAAAGGGAGGATCTCATCCTACCCAGGAAGAAACCCAAGTGTTTGAGAAGATTTGCGAAGTAACAAAGATTTTACAAAAGTTTCTTGAGCCTCTTAAAAATATTAGCAGAAATCTTAACCGTATGAATATGTTGATTACTCTTTGCAATAAATGGTTGGATTCTTTAGATCTAAAAATTTCCGAGTATGAAGGGAAGAGGGAAGAACCCCCCGGATTCGAGTATGACTCCGCTAAAAAGTTGAAAATTAAAGATGGCAATACCTAGATCTATCCTTGCTTTTATGCCTAGCTAGGGGCGTTAAACGATAGCGCTTGTTGGGAGGCAACCCAATTTTATTTTGTGTTTTTTGTTTTTGGTTCTGTTTAGGAATAAATAATCCATCTAGATTCTGTTTAGATGTGGTTTTATCTTTTAATTAGTGTTTGTGCCAAGTTAAACCTATTAGATCTTCTTGGAAGATAGTTATTTGATCTTGCTGTAATTTCCAGAATCTTTGCGCTCAGTGCCCGAATTGTCAAAAATCACCATAACGTGATAAAATAGTGATTCCAATTGCTTCTGATCAACAAAAAAATTGCCCAGGTCTTCGAATTTTGGTAGAATTTTTTGGGTTCCATAAGTTTGCGTTAGTAATAGATTACTACAGACTGTTCTGTTTATGACAGATCCTGTTTTGCGTGTGTTGTTTGCTTATTTTGATGAATCTATGGCTAGTAAAATAGTTTATAAACCATAGAGAAGTTGGAATAAAGTAGGTTTAACACCAATCCAAATAAAGAACAAGTTCACTACAGTACCTTAAAGTAGTATTTTGTTTTCTTTCTCCAACGGAGCTCACGAGATTTCTATTGAGTTTTGTGTTGTGAAGTTTTCAAGTTTTGGGTGAATTCTTTTGATGGATTATGGAAAAAGGAGTGGCAAGAGTCTAAGCTTGGGGATGCCCATGGCACCCCCAAGATAATCCAAGGACACCAAAAAGCCAAAGCTTGGGGATGCCCCGGAAGGCATCCCCTCTTTCGTCCACTTCCATCGGTAATTTACTTGGAGCTATATTTTTATTCACCACATGATATGTGTTTTTCTTGGAGCGTCTTGTATTATTTGTGTATTTGCTTGTTAGTCTACCACAATCATCCTTGTTGTACACACCTTTTGAGAGAGCCATGTATGAATTGAAATTTGTTAGAATACTCTATGTGCTTCACTTATATCTTTTGAGCTTGATAGTTTACTCTATGTGCTTCACTTATATCTTTTTGAGCGTGATAATTTTTGCTCTAGTGATTCACTTAGATCTTTTAGAGCACGGTGGTGGTTTGTTTTAAAGAAACTTGATCTCTCATGCTTCACTTAGATTATTTTGAGAGTCGTTAATAGCATGGTAATTTGCTTAATGTTAATATACTTGGTATTCAAGATATGTGAAACTTTCTTTTTAGTGGGTTGAATACTAAGATAAGTTTGATGCTTGATAATTGTTTTGAGATATGGAGGTGATAATATCATAGTCGTGCTAGTTGAGTAGTTGTGAATTTGAGAAATACTTGTGTTGAAGTTAGCAAGTCCCGTAGCATGCACGTATGGTTAAAGTTGTGTAACAAATTTGAAGCATGAAGTGTACCTGGCTTGTGCATCCTTATGAGTGGCGGTCGGGGATGAGCAATGGTCTTTTCCTACCAATCTATCCCCCTAGGAGCATGCGCGTAGTACTTGATTTTTGATGACTTCTAAATTTTTGCAATAAGTATATGAGTTCTTTTGACTAGTGTTGAGTCCATGGATTATACGCACTTTTACCTTTCCGCCATTTGCTAGCCTCTTCGGTACCGTGCATTTCCCTTTCTCACATTGAGAGTTGGTGCAAACTTCGCCGGTGCATCCAAACCCCGTGATATGATACGCTCTTTCACACATAAACCTTCCTATATCTTCCTCAAAACAGCCACCACACCTACCTATAATGGCATTTCCATAGCCATTCCGAGATATATTGCCATGCAACTTCCACCATCATCATCATCATCATGACATGCTTTACTTTTGTCATATTGCCATTGCATGATCTTGTAGTTGACATCGTATTTGTGGCAAAGCCACCATGCATTATTTTTCATACATGTCACTCTTGATTCATTGCACCATCCCGGTAGACCGCCGGAGGCATTCATATAGAGTCATATCTTGTTCTAGTATTGAGTTGTAATCATTATGTTGTAATCAATAGAAGTGTGATGATCATCATTATTAGAGCATTGCCCAATCAAAAAAAAAGAGAAAGGCCAAAAAGAAAAAAAGAAAGGCCCATAAAAAAGAGAAAATAAAAAGGGCAATGCTACTATCTCTCTTTCCACACTTGTGCTTCAAAGTAGCACCTTGTTCTTCATGTAGTGAGTCTCATATATTGTGCTTCAAAGTAGCACCATGATTTTCATATAGTGAGTCTCATAAGTTGTCTTGTTCATACTAGTGGGAATTTTTTCATTATAGAACTTGGCTTGTATATTCCAACGATAGGCTTCCTCAAAATGCCCTAGTTCTTCATGAGCAAGCAAGTTGGATGCACACCCACTAGTTTTATTTTGTTGAGCATTCTTAGCTCTAGTGCATCCGTTGCATGGCAATCCCTACTCCTTGCATTAACATCAATTGATGGGCATCTCCATAGCTCATTGATTAGCCTCGTTGATGTGAGACTTTCTCCTTTTTTGTCTTTTCCACACAATCCCCATCATCATATTCTATACCACCCATAGTGCTATGTCCATGGCTCGCGCTCATGTATTGCGTGAAGGTTGAAAAAGTTTGAGATTATTTGAGTATGAAACAATTGCTTGGCTTGTCATCGGGGGTATAGAAGTTGGGAACATCTTTGTGTGACGAAAATGAAGCATAGCCTAACTATATGATTTTGTAGGGATGAACTTCCTTTGGCCATGTTATTTTGAGATGACATAATTGTTTGATTAGTATGCTTGAAGTATTATCATTTTTTATGTCAATATGAACTTTTGTCTTGAACCTTTCAGATCTGAATATTCATACCATGATTAAGAAGATTTACATTGAAATTATGCCAAAGTATCACTCCGCATCAAAAATTCTCTTTTTATCATTTACCTACTCGAGGACGAGCAGGAATTAAGCTTGGGGATGCCTGATACATCTCCAACATATCTATAATTTTTGATTGCTCCATGCTACTTTATCTACTGTTTTGGACTATATTAGGCTTTATTTTCCACTTTTATATTATTTTTGGGACTAACCTATTAACCGGAGGCCCAGCCCAGAATTGCTGTTTTTTGCCTATTCCAGTATTTCGAGGAAACATAATATCAAACGGAGTCCAAATGGAATGAAACCTTCGAGAACGTGATCTTCTCACCGAACGTGATCTAGGAGACTTGGACCCTACTCCAAGAAGTTTCCGGGGAGGTCACGAGGGTGGAGGGCGCCCCCCCCTCGGGCGCGCCCCCTGCCTCGTGGGCCCCTCGGAGCTCCACCGACGTGCTCCTTCCTCCTATATATACCTACGTACCCCCATTAGACCAGAGACGGAGCCAAAAACCTAATTCCACCGCTGCAACTTCCTGTATCCACGAGATCCCATCTTGGGGCCTGTTCCGGAGCTCCGCCGGAGAGGGCATCCATCATGGAGGGCTTCTACATCAACACCATAGCCCTTCCGATGAAGTGTGAGTAGTTTACTTCAGACCTTCGGGTCCATAGCTAGTAGCTAGATGGCTTCTTCTCTCTTTTTGGATCTCGATACAATGTTCTCCCCCTCTCTCGTGGAGATCTATTTGATGTAATCTTCTTTTGCGGTGTGTTTGTTGAGACCGATGAATTGTGGGTTTATGATCCAACTTATCTATGAATAATATTTGAATCTTCTCTGAATTCTTTTATGTATGATTGAGTTATCTTTGCAAGTCTCTTCGAATTATCCGTTTGGTTTGGCCAACTAGATTGGTAGTTCTTGCAATGGGAGAAGTGCTTAGCTTTGGGTTCAATCTTGCGGTGTCCTTACTCAGTGACAGAAAGAGTTGCAAGGCACGTATTGTATTGTTGCCATCAAGGATAACAAGATGGGGTATTTATCATATTGCATGAATTTATTCCTCTACATCATGTCATCTTGCTTAAGGCGTTACTCTGTTTTTAACTTAATACTCTAGATGCATGCTGGATAGTGGTCGATGAGTGGAGTAATAGTAGTAGATGTAGGCAGGAGGCGGTCTACTTGTCACGAAAGTGATGCCTATATACATGATCATACCTAGATAACCTCATAATTATGCTCAATTCTATCAATTGCTCAACAGTAATTTGTTCACCCACCGTAGAATATCTATGCTCTTGAGAGAAGCCACTAGTGAAACCTATGGCCCCCGGGTCTATTCTCATCATATCAATCTCCATTACTTTATTTTACTTGTTTTGCTTTTACTTTTCACTTTGCATCTTTATACCGAAAATACCAAAAATATTATCTCTATCAGATCTCACTCTCGTAAGTGACCGTGAAGGGATTGACAACCCCTAAGCGTTGGTTGCAAGTTGCTACCGTTTTGTGCAGGTACGAGGGACTTGCGCGTGACCTCCTACTGGATTGATACCCTGGTTCTCAAAAACTAAGGGAAATACTTACGCTACTATGCTGCATCACCCCCTCCTCTTCGGGGAAAACCAACGCTAGCTCGAGACGTAGCAAGTGGCAAGAGCTGATTAGGTTGGCCGCAAAGACGTAATTTTTGGCAATATTCCTACTGGTGATGAACCCTGTTTGGTTCCCATGAACTAGGCTAGGAATGAGAGCTTTGAGGCGCGAAGTAATGACTTTGGCAAAGGCTTTTACGGGGCAGTTTTGTAGGGAGATTGGTCGGAAGGCATCGGGTGAAGAGGTGGCTGCGTTCTTTGGGAGGAGGACGATGTGGGCATGATTTAAGCATTCTATATCTGCTACACCTTGGTGGAGTTGTTGGAAAAAGGGCAGAATGGCATGTTTTATAGAGGCCCAAAATGACCTGTAGAAGGAGGGGCTGAAGCCATCTGGCCCAGGGCTTGCTCGGGGGTTCATTTGGAAGAAAGCCAACTTAATTTCGTCTTCGGAGAATGGCACATCAAGGGCATGTAGCCCGGACACGTATTGAGGATAAAGGGAATTGAGGTCGAAAGCCCAGAAAGTCGTGGCAGGAGAGCCTATGAGTGAGACGAAAAAGTCCCGTAGGATTTCAGCTTTGTGGGGATGGGAGGTGAAAACCGTGCCATCGCGTGTGAGGGAAAATATTTTGTTTTTCCTAAGACGTTGAGAGGCAGACATGTGGAAGAATTTGGAGTTTTCACCGTCGTGGATTGCTCCAGAGACTTTGGCACGCCATTCCCAGCATTCTTTGGAGGTTGTTTTTCTTTGTTCGATGTTTCACAACTACAAAGTTGGACTTCTAAATTCTTAGTTTCTTCAAAGGAAGTTGGTTTCGCCATCTACAACGGAGATAGTATTTGCGATCCCTGAATTTAACCTCAGATTTTGGGTTTGTGGAAATGGAGGTCCCAGTTGGATTCGCGAATATAGTTGACATTTCTAGGAGCAAGATCAAGAATGGACTCTGGTTAGTCATTCTCTTGCTAAAAAATCCTATGGTGAACCTATTAGATCTCCTCGATCCTATCCATTGCATCAAATTATTAGATCTCCTTCGTCCCAGGACCATGATCCACCTAGATTGCAAACCAGATTTGTCTTTGGTCGAATTTCCTATCCGAATCGCAATCGAAAACCTTGGAAACCGGCCGACCAATGTTACAATCCTTCAGAACAGACCACATCCGTGTGATGATGATGTCTTTATAATATTTGAGAAGCATAATAGATCGGTCTGACCTTGATAAACTTAACTCTCAATAGTGAATCTTGGCTGCTAGTAGACTAGTAGTTGATTTTCCTTTTGATAACAAATCCATAGTTGAACTGGCCCGTTTCGTGCATAGCTTTGGGAATCTCCTTCTCTAGGACAGAGCCAAAGTACTAGGGTTGTACTTGTTAAAATCAGAGTAGCAAAGTTATCTGATATTCTAGCTAGTCTAGTTATTAGAGAGGGGTATGATTTTTAGTGACACATGGACCTGCCCTTTATTTATCGTGCAAGAATAAATGAAGGGTGGTGATCCACCAGATGAATTAAGGAGACACAAAAGCTCAAGCTTGGGGATGCCCAGGGCACCCCAAGATAATATTTCAAGAAGTCTCAAGCGTTTAAGCTTGGGGATGCCCCGGTTGGCATCCCACCTTTCTTCTTCAACAACTATCTGTTAGTTTCGGTTGATCCTAAGTTTTTGCTTCTTCACATCATGTTTGCTACTCTTAGAATGTCATTTTCTTTTGCTTTGCTTGCTGTTTGAATAAAATACCAAGATATGAAATTATTAAATGTTAGAGAGTCTTCACATAGTTGCATAATTATTCAACTACTCATTGATCTTCACTTATATCTTTCGGAGTAGTTTGTTGTTGCTCTAGTGCTTCACTTATATCGTTTAGAGCATGGTGGTAGTTTTATTTTGAAGAAATAGATGAACTCTCACACTTCACTTAGATTATTTTGAGAGTCTTAAATAGCATGGTAATTTGCTTAAAATCCTAATATGCTAGGTATACAAGATTAATAATAAAATTCTCTTATGAGTGTGTTGAATACTAAGAGAAGTTTGATACTTGATGATTGTTTTGAGATATGAGGATGGTAATATTAGAGTCATGCTAGTTGAGTAGTTGTGAATTCGAGAAATACTTGTGTTGAAGTTTGTGATTCCCGTAGCATGCACGTATGGTGAACCGTTATGTGATGAAGTCAAAGCATGATTTATTTATTGATTTCCTTCCTTTTGAGTGGCGGTCGGGGACGAGCGATGGTCTTTTCCTACCAATCTATCCCCTTAGGAGCATGCACATAGTACTTTGTTTCGATAACTAATAGATTTTTGCAAAGTATGTGAGTTCTTTATGACTAATGTTGAGTCCAAGGATTATACGCACTCTCACCCTTCCACCATTGCTAGCCTCTCTAGTACCGCGCAACTTTCGCCGGCAGCATAAACCCACCATATACCATCCTCAAAACAGCCACCATACCTACCTATTATGGCATTTCCATAGCCATTTCGAGATATATTGCCATGCAACTTTCCACCGTTCCGTTTATTATGACACACTCCATCATTGTCACATTGCTCAGCATGATCATGTAGTTGACATAGTATTTGTGGCAAAGCCACTATTCATAATACTTTCATACTTGTCACTCATGAGTCCTTGCATATCCCGGTACACCGCCGGAGGCATTCATATAGAGTCATATCTTGTTCAAAGTATCGAGTTGTAATTCTTGAGTTGTAAGTAAATAAAAGTGTGATGATTATCATTATTAGAGCATTGTCCTAGTGGGGAAAGGATGATGGAGACTATGATTCCCCCATAAGTCGAGATGAGACTCCGGACGAAAATAAATAAATAAAAGAGGCCAAAGAAGCCCAAATAAAAAAAAGAGGCCATAAAAAAAGAGAAGGCCAAAATAAAAAAATAAAAAAAATGAGAGAAAAAGAGAGAAGGGGCAATGCTACTATCCTTTTACCACACTTCTGCTTCAAAGTAGCACCATGATCTTCATGATAGAGAGTCTCCTATGTTGTCACTTTCATATACTAGTGGGAATCTTTCATTATAGAACTTGGCTTGTATATTCCAATGATGGGTTTCCTCAAAATGCCCTAGGTCTTCATGAGCAAGCGAGTTGGATGCACACCCACTAGTTTCTTTTGTTGAGCTTTCATACACTTATAGCTCTAGTGCATCCGTTGCATGGAAATCCCTACTCACTCACATTGATATCTATTTATGGGCATCTCCATAGCCTGTTGATACGCCTAGTTGATGTGAGACTATCTTCTCCCTTTTTGTCTTCTCCACAACCACCACTCTATTCCACATATAGTGCTATGTCCATGGCTCACGCTCATGTATTGCGTGAAGATTGAAAAAGTTTGAGAACATTAGAAGTTTGAAAAAATTCCTTGGCTTGTCATCGGGGTTGTGCAAGATTTAAATATTTTGTGTGGTGAAGATAGAGCATAGCCAGACTATATGATTTTTAGGGATAACTTTCTTTGGCCATGTTATTTTGAGAAGACATGATTGCTTAGTTAATATGCTTGAAGTATTATTATTTTTATGTCAATATTAAACTTTGGTCTTGAATCTTTCGGATCTGAATATTCATGCCACAAGTAAGAAGAATCACATTGAAATTATGCCAAGTAGCGCTCCGCGTCAAAAATTCTGTTTTTATCATTTACCTACTTGAGGACGAGCAGGAATTAAGCTTGGGGATGCTGATACGTCTCCAACGTATCTATAATGTTTGATTGCTCCATGCTATATTATTTACTGTTTTGAATGTTTATGGGCTTTATAATACACTTCTATATCATTTTTTGGGACTAACCTATTAACCCAGAGCCCAGTGCTAGTTTCTGTTTTTACCCTGTTCTAGTGTTTCAAAGAAAAGGAAAATCAAATGGAGTCCAATTGACCTGAAACTTCACGGAACTCATTTTTGGAAGGAAAGAAGCCCAGAAGACTTGGAGTGCATGTCGGGGGATCTGCGAGGAGGTCACGAGGCAGGGGGCGTGCCCACCCCCTGGGCGCGCCCTCCACCCTCGTGAGCCCCTCGTGGCCCCCCTGATGTACTTCTTCCGCCTATATATCTCCATATACCCTAAAAACATCCGCAAGCACAATAGATCGGGAGTTCCGCTACCAGAAGCCTCCGTAGCCATCAAAGCCAATCTAGACCCGTTCTGGCACCCTGCCAGAGGGGGAATCCTTCTCCGGTGGCCATCTTCATCATCCCGGTGCTCTCCATGACGAGGAGGGAGTAGTTCTCCCTCGGGGCTGAGGGTATGTACCGGTAGCTATGTGTTTGATCTCTCTCTCTCTCTCGTGTTCTTGAGGTGATACGATCTTGATGTATCGTGAGCTTTGCTATTATATTTGGATCCTATGATGTTTCTTCCCCCCTCTACTCTCTTGTAATGAATTGAGTTTCCCCTTTGAAGTTATCTTATCGGATTGAGTCTTTACAGATTTGAGAACACTTGATGTATGTCTTGCCGTGGATATCTGTGGTGACAATGGGATACCACGTGATTCACTTTGATGTATGTTTTGGTGATCAACTTGCGGGTTCCGCCCATGAACCTATGCATAGGGGTTGGCACACGTTTTCGTTGTGATTCTCCGGTAGAAACTTTGGGGCACTCTTTGAGGTCCTTTGTGTTGGTTGAATAGATGAATCTGAGATTGTGTGATGCATATCATATAATCATACCCACGGATACTTGAGGTGACATTGGAGTATCTAGGTGACATTAGGGTTTTGATTGATTTGTGTCTTAAGGTGTTATTCTAGTACGAACTCTAGGGCTGTTTGTGACACTTATAGGAATAGTCCAACGGATTGATTGGAAAGAATAACTTTGAGGTGGTTTCGTACCCTACCATAATTTCTTCGTTCGTTCTCCGCTATTAGTGACTTTGGAGTGACTCTTTGTTGCATGTTGAGGGATAGTTATGTGATCCAATTATGTTATTATTGTTGAGAGGACTTACACTAGTGAAAGTATGAACCCTAGGCCTTGTTTCCTAGCATTGCAATACCAATTACGCTCACTTTTATCATTAGTTACCTTGCTGTTTTTATAATTTCAGATTACAAATACCTTTATCTACTATCCATATTGCACTTGTATCACCATCTCTTCGCCGAACTAGTGCACCTATACAATTTACCATTGTATTGGGTGTGTTGGGGACACAAGAGACTCTTTGTTATTTGGTTGTAGGGTTGCTTGTGAGAGACCATCTTCATCCTACGCCTCCTACGGATTGATAAACCTTAGGTCATCCACTTGAGGGGAATTTGCTACTGTCCTACTAACCTCTGCACTTGGAGGCCCAACAACGTCTACAAGAAGAAGGTTTTGTAGTAGACATCAAGCTCTTTTCTGGCTCCGTTGTCGGGGAGGTTAGCGCTTGAAGGTATATCTTTAGATCTTGCAATCGAGTCTTTTAGTTTCTTGTTTTGTCACTAGTTTAGTTTATAAAAGAAAACTACAAAAATATGGAATTGAGTTTGTCTCATACGCTTCACCTTTTTAATATCTTTCGTGAGTATGATGGAAAGAAAATTGTGCCTAAGTGCTAGAAGAAGAAATCTATAAAATGTTTGGCACTAAATATTTGAATGATGAGCATGATTGCAATGTTGTTAGTATGAATTCCTTGAATATCCATGATGCTAATGATATGCAAAGCCACAAGCTTGGGGAAGCTATGTTTGATGAAGATGATATTTTTTGTCCCCCAAGTTTTGATGAGCAAATTCATTATGATGAAAGCATGCCTCCTATTTATGACGATTATATTGATGAAAGTGGATATGGAGAGGTCATAACTTTAATTTGTGATGAATCCACTATTCCGGAAGAGGTTCCAATTGATTATGAGAACAAAGTTGCTATCTATGATGATTATTGTGATGACTTGTATGCTATAAAGAATAATTATAACCATGAAAATTGTCATCATTATTTTAGTTTTCAATTGGATTATGCCTCACATGATAATTATTTTGTTGAGTTTGCTCCCACTATTATTCATGAGAAGAATTTTGCTTATGTGGAGAGTAATAAAAATGATATGCTTGTAGATCATGAAAAGAATGCTTTATGTGCTGGTTATATTGTTGAATTCATTCATGATGCTACTGAAAATTATTATGAGGGAGGAACATATGCTTGTAGGAATTGCAATAATAACAAGTTTCCTCTCTATGTGCTTAAAATTTTGAAGTTATGCTTGTTTTACCTTGCTATGCAAGTTGATTCTTGTTCTCACAAGTTCTTTGCTCACAAAATCCCTATGCATAGGAAGTGGGTTACACTTAAATGTGCTAGTCATATTCTTCATGATGCTCTCTTTATGTTACAATTCTTATCCTTTATGTGAGCATCATTGAAATTATCATGCCTAGCTAGGGGCGTTAAACGATTGCGCTTGTTGGGAGGCAACAAAATTTTATTTTTATTCCTGTTTAGTAATAAATAATTCATCTAGCCTCTTCTTAGATGTGGTTTTATGCTTTTAATTAGTGTTTTTGCCAAGTAGAACCTTTGGGAAGACTTGGGGAAAGTCTTGTTGATCATGCTGTAAAAAACAGAAAATTTAGCGCTCACGAGAACTGCCGCCATTTTTATTTGGAAAGTGCTATTTAGTTAATTATTTTTGCAGATAATTAATAGATAAATTACTCAGGTCCATCAATTTATTTGAGAATTTTATGAGTTCCAGAAGTATACGTTTGATCCAGATTACTACAGACTGTTCTGTTTTTGACAGATTCTATTTTTGATGTGTTGTTTACTTATTTTGATGAATCTATGGCTAGTAAAATAGTTTATAAACCATAGAGAAGTTGTAATACAGTAGGTTTAACACCAATATAAATAAAGAATGAGTTCATTACATTACATTGAAGTGGTGATTTATTTTCTTGTACTAACGGAGCTTACGAGTTTTTTGTTAAGTTTTGTGTTGTGAAGTTTTCAAGTTTTGGGTAAGGATTCGATGGACTATGGAATAAGGAGTGACAAGAGCCTAATATTGGGGATTCCCAAGGCACCCCAAGGTAATATTCAAGGAAAACCAAGAGCCTAAGCTTGGGGATGCCCCGGATGGCAACCCCTCTTTCGTCTTCGTTCATGGGTAACTTTACTTGGAGCTATATTTTTATTCGCCACATTATATGTGTTTTGCTTGGAGCATCAATTTATTTTGTTAGGATTTTCTTGCTGTTATTTATAACAATGTTTTGCATCTTTTATTCCAATAAAAGTGGCATTGATAGCCTTTACTATGCCTATGTTACAAGTATACATGTTGCTGTTTGAAAACAGAAAGTTTACCGCTGTTGCAATAATTCCTAGAAAAGTCAGAATGTGATAAAATGTTGAAAACTTTTGCATATCAAGATCTGATAAATTTACTACATTGGGAATTTTATTTCATAATTTTTGGAGCTAGGGAAGTATTGATGTTGCTGCATTCTTTAAAGACTGTCTTGTTTAGGCAGATTGCTGTTATGTTTGCATTGTTTGCATATGTTTGCTTCTTTAATGATTCTATTTGAGGATAGGACTATTAAATATGCAGAGGCATTTAGTATGCAATGTTGAATAATAATTTTAGTGATTTGCTACAGTAGAGTATGATAAGGTTTTTGCAATGGTTTATACTAACTTATCTCACGAGTCCTTGTTGAGTTTTGTGTGGATGAAGCTTTTGAGATTTAGGGAGACCGTGATATGAGAGGAATTAAGGAGACACAAAAGCTCAAGCTTGGGGATTTCCAAGGCACCCCAAGACAATATTTCAAGAAGTCTCAAGCGTCTAAGCTTGGGGATGCCCCGGTTGGCATCCCACCTTTCTTCTTCAACAATTATCGGTTAGTTTCGGTTGATCCTAAGTTTTTGCTTCTTCACATCATGTTTGCTACTCTTAGAATGTCATTTTATTTTGCTTTGCTTGCTGTTTGAATAAAATACCAAGATCTGAAATTATTAAATGTTAAAGAGTCTTCACATAGTTGTATGATTATTCAACTACTCATTGATCTTCACTTATATCTTTCGGGGTAGTTTGTTGTTGCTCTAGTGCTTCACTTATATCTTTTAGAGCATGGTGGTAGTTTTATTTTGAAGAAATAGATGAACTCTCATGCTTCACTTAGATTATTTTGAGAGTCTTAAATAGCATGGTAATTTGCTTAAAATCCTAATATGCTAGGTATACAAGATTAATAATAAAATTCTCTTATGAGTGTGTTGAATACTAAGAGAAGTTTGATACTTGATGATTGTTTTGAGATATGAGGATGGTAATATTAGAGTCATGCTAGTTGAGTAGTTGTGAATTCGAGAAATACTTGTGTTGAAGTTTGTGATTCCCGTAGCATACACATATGGTGAACCGTTATATGATGAAGTCGGAGCATGATTTATTTATTGATTGCCTTCCTTATGAGTGGCGATCAGGGATGAGCGATGGTCTTTTACTACCAATCTATCCCCCTAGGAGCATGCACGTAGTACTTTGTTTAGATAACTAATAGATTTTTGCAATAAGTATGTGAGTTCTTTATGACTAATGTTGAGTCCATGGATTATACGCACTCTCACCCTTCCACCATTGTTAGCCTCTCTAGTACCGCGCAATTTTCATCGGTACCATAAACCCACCATATACCATCCTCAAAACAGCCACCATACCTACCTATTATGGCATTTTCATAGCCATTCCGAGATATATTGCGATGCAACTTTCCACTGTTTCGTTTATTATGACACACTCCATCATTGTCACATTGCTTTGCATGATCATGTAGTTGACATAGTATTTGTGGCAAAGCCACTGTTCATAATTCTTTCATACTTGTCACTCATGAGTCATTGCATATCCCGGTACACCGCCGGAGGCATTCATATAGAGTCATGTCTTGTTCTAAGTATCGAGTTGTAATTCTTGAGTTGTAAGTAAATAAAAGTGTGATGATTATCATTATTAGAGCATTGTCCCAGTGAGGAAAGGATGATGGAGACTATGATTCCCCCATAAGTCGAGATGAGACTCCGGACGAAAATAAATAAATAAAAGAGGCCAAAGAAGCCCAAATAAAAAAAAGAGGCCATAAAAAAGAGAAGGCCCAAATAAAAAAATTAAAAAAATGAGAGAAAAAGAGAGAAGGGGCAATGCTACTATCCTTTTACCACACTTGTGCTTCAAAGCAGCACCATGATCTTCATGATAGAGAGTCTCCTATGTTATCACTTTCATATAGTAGTGGGAATCTTTCATTATAGAACTTGGCTTGTATATTCCAATGATGGGCTTCCTCAAAATGCCCTATGTCTTCCTGAGCAAGCGAGTTGGATGCACACCCACTAGTTTCTTTTGTTGAGCTTTCATACACTTATAGCTCTAGTGCATCCATTGCATGGCAATCCCTACTCACTCACATTGATATCTATTGATGGGCATCTCGATAGCCCGTTGATATGCCTAGTTGATGTGAGACTATCTTCTCCCTTTTTGTCTTCTCCACAACCACCACTCTTTTCCACATATAGTGCTATGTCCATGGCTCATGCTCATGTATTGCGTGAAGATTGAAAAAGTTTGAGAACATTAAAAGTATGAAACAATTGCTTGGCATGTCATCGGGGTTGTGCATGATTTAAATATTTTGTGTGGTGAAGATAGAGCATAGCCAGACTATATGATTTTGTAGGGATAACTTTCTTTGGCCATGTTATTTTGAGAAGACATGATTGCTTAGTTAATATGCTTGAAGTATTATTATTTTTATGTCAGTATTAAACTTTTGTCTTGAATCTTTCGGATCTGAATATTCATGCCACAATTAAGAAGAATCACATTGAAATTATGCCATGTAGCACTCCACATCAAAAATTCTGTTTTTATCATTTACCTACTCGATGACGAGCAGGAATTAAGCTTGGGGATGCTGATACGTCTCCAACGTATCTATAATTTTTGATTGCTCCATGCTATATTATTTACTGTTTTGAATGTTTATGGGCTTTATAATACACTTTTATATCATTTTTTGGGACTAACCTATTAACCCAGAGCCCAGTTCCAGTTTTTGTTTTTACCCTGTTTTAGGGTTTCGAAGAAAAGGAAAATCAAACGGAGTCCAATTGACCTGAAACTTCACGGAACTCATTTTTGGAAGGAAAGAAGCCCAGAAGATTTGGAGTGCACGTCGGGGGATCTGCGAGGAGGTCACGAGGCAGGGGGGAGCGCCCACCCCCCTGGGCGCACCCTCCACCCTCGTGAGCCCCTCGTGGCCCCCCTGACGTACTTCTTCCGCCTATATATCTCCATATACCCTAAAAACATCCGCGAGCACAATAGATCGGGAGTTCCGCTGCCAGAAGCCTCCGTAGCCACCGAAAGCCAATCTAGACCCGTTCCGGCACCCTGTCGGAGGGGGAATCCTTCTCCGGTGGCCATCTTCATCATCCCGGTGCTCTCCATGACGAGGAGGGAGTAGTTCTCCCTCGGGGCTGAGGGTATGTACCAGTAGCTATGTGTTTGATCTCTCTCTCTCTCTCTCTCTCTCTCTCTTTCTCTCTCTCTCTCTCTCGTGTTCTTGAGGTGATACGATCTTGATGTATCGCGAGCTTTGCTATTATATTTGGATCCTATGATGTTTCTTCCCCCCTCTACTCTCTTGTAATGAATTGAGTTTCCCCTTTGAAGTTATCTTATCGGATTGAGTCTTTAAAGATTTGAGAACACTTGATGTATGTCTTGCCGTGGATATCTGTGGTGACAATGGGATACCACGTGATTCACTTGATGTATGTTTTGGTGATCAACTTGCGGGTTCCGCCCATGAACCTATGCATAGGGTTGGCACACGTTTTCGTCGTGATTCTCCGGTAGAAACTTTGGGGCAATCTTTGAGGTCCTTTGTGTTGGTTGAATAGATGAATCTAAGATTGTGTGATGCATATCGTATAATCATACCCACGGATACTTGAGGTGACATTGGAGTATCTAGGTAACATTAGGGTTTTGATTGATTTGTGTCTTAAGGTGTTATTCTAGTACGAACTCTAGGGCTGTTTGTGACACTTATAGGAATAGTCCAACGGATTGATTGGAAAGAATAACTTTTAGGTGGTTTGGTACCCTACCATAATCTCTTCGTTCGTTCTCCGCTATTAGTGACTTTGGAGTGACTCTTTGTTGCATGTTGAGGGATAGTTATGTGATCAAATTATGTTATTATTGTTGAGAGGACTTACACTAGTGAAAGTATGAACCCTAGGCCTTGTTTCCTAGCATTGCAATACCGTTTACGCTCACTTTTATCATTAGTTACCTTGCTGTTTTTATAATTTCAGTTTACAAGTACCTTTATATACTATTCATATTGCACTTGTATCACCATCTCTTCGCCGAACTAGTGCACCTATACAATTTACCATTGTATTGGGTGTGTTGGGGACACAAGAGACTCTTTGTTATTTGGTTGCAGGGTTGCTTGAGAGAGACCATCTTCATCCTATGCCTCCTACGGATTGATAAACCTTAGGTCATCCACTTGAGGGAAATTTGCTACTGTCCTACAAACCTCTGCACTTGGAGGCCCAACAACGTCTACAAGAAGAAGGTTATGTAGTAGACATCACTAAGCACTTCTCCCATTGCAAGAAAGATCAATCTAGTAGGCCAAACCAAACTGATAATTCAAAGAGACTTGCAAAGATAACCAATCATACATAAAAGAATTCAGAGAAGATTCAAATATTGTTCATAGATAAACTTGATCATAAACCCACAATTCATCGGTCTCAACAAACACACTGCAAAAGAAGATTGCATCGAATAGATCTCCACAAGAGAGGGGGAGAACTTTGTATTGAGATCCAAAAAGAGAGAAGAAGCCATCTAGCTAATAACTATGGACCCGAAGGTCTGAACTAAACTACTCACACTTCATCGGAGAGGCTATGGTGTTGATGTAGAAGCCCTCCGTGATCGATGCCCCCTCCGGCGGAGCTCCGGAAAAGGCCCCAAGATGGGATCTCACAGATACAGAAAGTTACGGCGGTGGAATTAGGGTTTTGGCTCCGTATCTGGTAGTTTGGGGGTACTTAGGTATATATAGGAGGAAGAAGTACGTCGGTGGAGCAACGTGGGCCCCACGAGGGTGGAGGGCGCGCCTGGGGGGGGGGGGGTAGGCGCGCCCCCTACCTCGTGTCTTCCTAGTTGATGTCTTGACGTAGGGTCCAAGTCCTCTGGATCATGTTCGTTCCGAAAATCATGTTCCCGAAGGTTTCATTCCGTTTGGACTCCGTTTGATATTCTTTTTCTGCGAAACTCTAAAATAGGCAAAAAACAGCAATTCTGGGCTGGGCCTCCGGTTAATAGGTTAGTCCCAAAAATAATATAAAAGTGTATAATAAAGCCCAATAATGTCCAAAATAGGATATAATATAGCATGGAACAATCAAAAATTATAGATACATTGGAGACGTATCAAGCATCCCCAAGCTTAATTCCTGCTCGTCCCCGAGTAGGTAAATGATAAAAACAGAATTTTTGATGTGGAATGCTACTTGGCATAATTTCAATGTAATTCTATTAATTGTGGTATGAATATTTAGTTCTGAAAGATTCAAGACAAAAGTTTAATATTGACATAGAAATAATAATACTTCAAGCATACTAACTAAGCAATCATGTCTCTTCAAAATAACATGGCCAAATAAAGTTATGCCTACAAAATCATATAGTCTCGCTATGCTCCATCTTCACCACACAAAGTATTTAAATCATGCACAACCCCGATGACAAGCCAAGGAATTGTTTCATACTTTTGGTGTTCTCAAACTTTTTCAATCTTCACGCAATACATGAGCGTGAGCCATGGACATAGCACTACATGTGGGATAGAATGGTGGTTGTGGAGAAGACAAAAGGAAGAAGATAGTCTCACATCAACTAGACGTATCAACGGGCTATGGAGATGCCCATTAATAGATATCAATGTGAGTGAGTAGGGATTGCCATGCAACGGATGCACTAGAGCTATAAGTATATGAAGTCTCAAAAAAAGAAACTAAGTGGGTGCATCCAACTCGCTTGCTCACGAAGACCTAGGGCATTTTGAGGAAGCCCATCACTGGAATATACAAGCCAAGTTCTATAATGAAAAATTCCCACTAGGATATGAAAGTGATAACATAGGAGACTCTCTATCATGAAGATCATGGTGCTACTTTGAAGCACAAGTGTGGTAAAGGGATAGTAGCATTGTCCCTTCTGTCTTTTTCTCTCATTTTTTTATTTATTTGGGCCATTTTTCCTTTTTTATGGCCTCTTTTTTTAGTCCGGAGTCTCATCCCGACTTGTGGGGGAATCATAGTCTCCATCATCCTTTCCTCACTTGGGACAATGCTCTAAAAATGATGATCATCACACTTTTTTATTTACTAACAACTCAACCATTACAACTCAATACTTAGAACAAAATATGACTCTATGTGAATGCCTTCGGTGGTGTACCGGGATATGCAATGAATCAAGAATGACATGTATGAAAGAATTATGAACGGTGGCTTTGCCATAAATACAATGTCAACTACATGATCATGGAAAGCAATATGACAATGATGGAGTGTGTTATAATAAACAGAACGGTGGAAAGTTGCATAGCAATATATCACGGAATGACTATGGAAATGCCATGATAGGTTGGTATGGTGGCTGTTTTGAGGAAGGTATATGGTGGGTGTATGATACCGGCGAAATGTGCGTGGTATTAGAGAGGCTAGCAATGATGGAAGGGTGAGAGTGCGTATAATCCATGGACTCAACATTAGTCATAAAGAACTCATATACTTATTGCAAAAATCTATTAGTTATCAAAGGGAAGTTTTTTACACGCATGCTCCTAGGGGGATAGATTGGTAGGAAAAGACCATCACTCGTCCCCGACCGCCACTCATAAGGAAGACAATGAATAAATAAATCATGTTCCGACTTCATCACATAACGGTTCACCATACGTGCATGCTACGGGAATCACAAACTTCAACACAAGTATTTATCAAATTCACAACTACTCAACTAGCATGACTCTAATATCACCATGTCCAAATCTCAAAACAATTATCAAGTATCAAACTTCTCATAGTATTCAACACACTCATAAGAAAACTTTTTTATTAATCTTGAATGCCTAACATAATTAAAGCAAATTACCACGCTGTTTTGTAGGACTCTCAAAATAATCTAAGTGAAGCATGAGAGAACAATAGTTTCTATAAAACAAATCCACCACTGTGCCCTAAAAGATATAAGTGAAGCACTAGAGCAAAAACTATATAACTCAAAAGATATAAGTGAAGCACATAGAGTATTCTAACAATTTCTGAATCATGTGTGTCTCTCTCAAAAGGTGTGTACAGCAAGGATGGTTGTGGAAAACTAACAAATAAGGACTCAAATAATAAAAAACGCTCCAAGCAAAACACACATCATGTGGTAAATAAAAATGTAGCTCCAAGTAAATTTACCGACAGAAGTAGACGAAAGAGGGGATGCCTTCCGGGGCATCCCCAAGCTTTGGCTTTTAGGTGTCCTTATATTATCTTGGGGTTCCATGGGCATCCCCAAGCTTAGGCTCTTGCCACTCCTTATTCTATAATCCATCAAATCTTTTACCCAAAACTTGAAAACTTCACAACACAAAACTTAAAGTAGAAAATCTCGTGAGCTCCGTTAGCGAAAAAAACAAAACACCACTTCAAGGTACTGTAATTAACTCAATCTTTATTTATATTGGTGTTAAACCTACTATATTCCAACTTCTCTATGGTTTATAAACTACTAGATGACCCGTTGCGCCCATGGCGCAAAAAGCGAGAGCGAGTCAATCAAGTAAGAATAGTTTAGAGATTGATAATAAAATCCTTGATGCATAAGGAAATCGATGACCCATCACGCCTTGGCGCAAAAAACGGAAGCAATCCAGGAATTAGTACCATGTAAGATATTTCATAGATGGCATGCATTCTTAAACATAATGGTTGTATTCCAGTCCAGGGCAGCATGATAGTCTAAAAGCATCAAGAAGCAAGAAAAAAGGTTTAAAGATAGTTCAAGTCCAAGAAAATCCTTAGGGTTATTTACAATAATTTATTTAGGTTGCTTTCATAAAGCATAGTGCGACACATGCAGTTAACTATATGAACTGGATAGCCATCTCGATTCCTTGCTTCATGCGATGAACAAATCTGTGTAAGAATACAAAGTGTTAACTTTGCCAATAAGTATTTTGGCTTTGAAACACTAAGACATCAGACCAAAGACAGTCCAGTTAGATTTTGTGGATGCATACCGAAAAGAGAAAACAGAGGACGTGGAAGGGGGTAAAAGAGGCAATGTAATATTTTGGACATGGTACCTTCACTGAATAGTCAGCAAGATGTCTTCTTAAATGTGCAATCTCTTCTTCATGTTCTTTAACCTTAGCAAAAAGCCTGTGGAAGGAGGGAAATATCTTCATCAGGAACATCAAATCCCATATGCCAGTGAGTAAAGAGCAAGTGAATTATACATACCTGCTTCCAGATGATGTTTGAGCTCATCTCCATACCTTGCCTAGCTAAGTTGATCCCGACATCATACTCTTCTTTGCGGTGCCTGAAATGAAAGGCTCTTTTCTGTATCACACAGCTCTTCAGGCAAAAATATGCATACATACAGGATAGAAAACGTTCAGGTGGCCTTAACACATGGTGGAGGTACCTAGCTGGCGAGAGGGAGTGAGACAACAGGGTAGAGAACTGAGAGTGCACACCAACCTCAGCAGTGATCTACTCCCCTGATGGCTTTCCAGACATTCCACTAGATTGGTCGTGCAATGTCTGCTCCCCACATTCGGCAGCTCCATTCTGATGACCAGGCAGAGCGCCTTGAGAACTCGGCAATGAAGAGTCACTATTGAGCAACCTTGGGTCCTCTGCCATCTTATTCCTGACTGACACGGTTGAGCAAGAGTTTCTGCAGGCCTCGACGGTGTGGTCCTGATCCAGTCTGGAGGAAGAAGATTGGGTTGTAGCCTCGGACCTTTGGTAGCTGAATAAAACATTATTATTTCTATCTGATGATAAGAAAGTAGAGTAATATGTAGATGTAGTTGTGCGACATGTATGTGGTAACAATTTAATAATGTCTATTCTCGTTTCGATGTGCAAAATAGGAAAACCATGGAAAGCAAAGGATATAAAAATTATCTCTCATTTTGGTTCTCAATCAGTTTTGGAATATGGTATCTTCCTACTATGCTCGGTTCAGTTGAGAATATAGCAAGAAACTACATCATCCTACTCTGTAATCTCTCTCCTTTATTTGTGTTACTCCCCTAAAGCCGGCGCCATGTGAAATCTTTCTCTACAGTTCACTTGTATACAGAGGGGACCAATTTGATCTTTTTCGCATGAATGCACCAATTTTAATCTACAACCCCAGATCACAGAAAAGAGACCAAGAGGATCTTTTAGCCTACACACATGATACATCTATAAACAACAAAACTACTCTAGAAATCAACTAAAAGTAGAATGGCACCTGCATGAAACCAATCTGTTCTAACTTGAGGTATGTTATTAACCCTGTTGCTTGTTCCGACAAAAGACTGAGCCCTTCATAAAGTTTCTGGGCTACTTGCAGTCACATAGTGAGCCAAGTGAGTCAACAGGTTACTACCCGTAAATGTTAACATTATAATAGCAAAGCACCTGAGTCAACAGAGTACTACACACAAATGACAGTAAAACATGGCAACCCAACGCCACCCTGTTGTTCAAGTATTTCTTTAATGGTCCAAACAATTGCTTCACCTTCATGATCAGGGTTAGATGCGAGAATCAAATTTTCTGCTTCAGATTAGCATAATGGGAAATAGAACTACTATTTATGAAGGACCAACTGTTAAAGCCTGAATTGTTCTTAATAAAAATGTTATGTCAATTTCTTGATTTTCTCATCCTTAACATAGTTACATAGATATGTTAAGTGTCATACCTGGGGTATTTTATTAAAAGCAGATTGTGATTTGAAAGAGTTGAGCCAGGGAAAACATTCCCACCAATTGCAATTTCTGAATAGGTTAAGAAAATGATAGCATGTGGGAGCACTATTCATGCATGTGAATCTGCAAATGTGACATTTTTGTTTATTCACAAACAAGGTACCTTCATAAGCACCATCAGTCACTCTTGCGATGGTGTTGTACATGTCATTCACATGCCACCCTATTGAAATAATGGATAATCAAGATATACGGTTGACAGTATATACTAATAAGTTGTCTAGCTATCTTGCTCCCTGGCTTTTTTCTCTCTCACTCTTCTCCCTCTTAATCAATTAATCTCTTTGACTTCCACCAACATGCATACATATATATCCATCTAAAATGATCTGCTCTAGCAAAAAGCAACTGCAATGAAAATGCATTAGAAACTTAATGCGTATCTTGTTTATGGCATCCTCCCAAGCCAGGAATCATACTATCAACTAAATTATAAGTGGAAACATGGGGTGGAGGTAGAAAAATTGCAACCTCGACATATCCATCTATAGCTTCTTGTTCACTCTTTCTGCATTTTCTTCTATTGCAGAGCTGCAAATCACACGGAAAATTAAGTGAATTAATTAGCTCATTTTAGTGAAGCACAAACAATGCATGCGCATCAACCCGTCAAAAATAGAAAAGCAATGTACACATTAACCTGGCTGGCTGTACTCCTCCCCTGACGTTTCAACACAACTAAAACACTCCGTCCAAAATATTTTTATCTAGTCAACATAGTAGTACAACATGTACTTCATTTATCTTGTTCTTCACTAACTGCGTTAAGTTGGTTGCCGAGAGAAAACTAAAGCATACCCACATCGATTCTTAACAACAGAAGGACGAAAACAGCGTGTCATTCATAATGCTTAGCCTAAGCTGGACCGGAAATAATAAATAGATCCACTATAAGTACCATAGCTCATGGAGATGGATCTAGTAAAACAAGAAAGAGGCACCCAGTAGTATGTGGGGCGGAAAAAACTATGCCGCACATGACAGCTATACCAGCAAAGAAGAAACATGGCTTATTGTCTTACCTATTATGAATTTCTATCATCTCAAATCTGTAAAGAACTCATTTTTTGAACTTCATGAGCCGCCATTGTAACCAATGACCACATGAGTCCTGCCATAATGCCATTAACTAAATTATGTCATCACCTGATGTAATATATATAGGAGAAATTGTATTCAGACTTGAACATTGCTGAAAGGGAAGAGGGATTAGTTAAAAATAGAAATCTAATTAAGTGGTTACTTTTGGCATAGCCACAACATATGTACTGACAGTGCAAGTCATGCCCAGGCGGAGGCCGAGGAAGAGCTCCTTTCAAAAGTGCTGATCAAGGGCAAGAGCTAAATGTCAGGAATAAAAAGGAGCAGATAATCAATCATAAATTAGTTGTCACACGGTCTTCTAGTGGTTGTTGAAAGCACAAAGATTACCATGCATATACTAATCATTTGAATTTATGCCTCAAAGGTAAATAAAGAACAAAAGCTTAAACACAACCACTGATTTCTCCCTCCTTCCCAAAACAAAGCATCTGAAGCTATATTAATCTGCAAGCGTAGATTTTCATGTACTTTAATATGGTGAAAACAACCATATCGAAGATGTGTCATAATCTGTGGAAAAATATCAGAGCTAGCTCATACAGAGGCATGACCAACATCTTCTGTTCACATGACCAACACCATGTACTGGTGTGACCACAAGGTAAAAAGAAACACATTTGGGACCTTCATTTACAAATCTAGCTTTTGTCAGTAGTTAATAGGAGTACAAAATCCTGCAATGTGCTCTATTACACAGAAAAAATCAAACATAAGAATGCAAGAACAAACATGGTTGTATGAGAGAGAGAGGGAGGGAGAGAGAGAGAGAGAGAGAGAGAGAGAGAGAGAGAGAGAATACACCATGTTCTTCTTCATAAATATTCTTCTTTTAATCTTCAGAATTAACCAGAAATTGAGAAAACAAATTAGATTATCAGAGAATCAAAAAATCAGGGAGTAATAAACTCGAAGAGGAAGATGCCGAGGACGCAAATGGGCATCCTAGATTGGAGAGGAGGGGGAGAAGAGAAGGGAAGGAGGAGGGGCACGGCTGCTACCACTCAATGTGCGCGGCTCCAGAGGGTCGCTCGCCTCGACCCCTCACGTACCCTGCTATGGCTTGAACAAACTTGGATGGCCACCATCTGCCCAATCGGCGAGCGCCCCTTCTCCCGCATGCACGAGCCCGCCGGGCCCTTATCATCCATGGAGGTCGCTGTTGTTCTGCTTGATGCCCACAGGCCGCTGCTGCCTTTCCGGCCGCAGCCAAGCCCCCGTCGTCTGCATCCAGGCCGTCAACACCTGCCTTGACCCGGCCACGGCTCCTGCTGCCGCTCGCCGCCGCTTTGGCTGTCCCGCTGGGCGTGGATGGGATAGGGAAGCGCATGGGAGGAGCAGAGATGTGAATGGGAAGTTAGGCCCTTTTTCACCCGTCACATGCGACGCACAGTCTGCAATGTTGGGCCCACAAGGAAAGGAACCCCACCCGTCATCCAATGGAGCCTGAAAGCGAAACGTACAGAGCAACCAACGACCAGATTGTTGACAGCAGCCTAAAAACATATGACCGCGGTAGAAAGACCCTCCAGAACGGCGGGTTGCGTAGCATCCTTTATATGTTCCAATTTACTAGCCATAGATTCATCAAAATAAACAAACAACACACAAAAAACAGAATCTGTCAAAAACAGAACAGTCTGTAGTAATCTGTACCTAACGCAAGTTCTGGAACCCCAAAAATTCTAAAAATAAATTGCTGGACGTGAGGAATTTATCTATTAATCATCTTCAAAAAGAATTAACTAAATAGCGCTTTCTAAATAAAAATGGCAGCAATTTTCGTGAGCGCTAAGGTTTCTGTTTTTTACAGCACGATTAAAAAGACTTTCCCCAAGTCTTCCCAATGGTTCTACTTGGCACAAACACTAATGAAACACAAAAAACACAACCAAAATAGAGGCTAGATAAATTATTTATTACTAAACAGGAGCAAAAAGCAAGGAATAAAAATAAAATTGGGTTGCCTCCCAACAAACGCTATCGTTTAACGCCCCTAGCTAGGCATAAAAGCGAAGATAGATCTAGGTATTGCCATCTTTGGTAGGCAATCCATAAGTGGCTCTCATAATAGATTCATATGGTAATTTAATTTTCTTTCTAGGGAAGTGTTCCATGCCTTTCCTTAACGGAAATTGGAATCTAATATTACCTTCCTTCATATCAATAATTGCACCAATCGTTCTAAGGAAAGGTCTACCAAGAATAATAGGACATGAATGATTGCAATCTATATCAAGAACAATAAAATCTACGGGCACATAATTCCTATTTGCAACAATAAGAACATCATTAATTCTTTCCATAGGTTTCTTAATGGTGGAATCCGCAAGGTGCAAGTTTAAAGAGCAATCATCAAAATCACGAAAACCTAGCAAATCACACAAAGTCTTTGGAATCGTAGAAACACTAGCACCCAAATCACACAAAGCATAACACTCATGATCTTTAATTTTAATTTTAATAGTAGGTTCCCACTCATCATAAAGTTTTCTAGGGATAGAAACTTCCAACTCAAGTTTTTCTTCATAAGATTGCATCAAAGCATCAACGATATGTTTGGTAAAACTTTATTTTGACTATAAGCATGAGGAGAATTTAGCACGGATTGCAACAGGGAAATACAATCTATCAAAGAGCAATTATCATAATTAAAATTCTTGAAATCCAAGATAGTGGGTTCATTAATATCTAGGGTTTTCATCTCTTCAATCCCACTTTTACCAATTTTTACATCAAGATCTGAAAACTCTGAATTTTTGGAACGCCTTCTAGGTAAAGGTGGGTCATATTCAGTCCCATCATTATCAAGATTCATATTGAAAAACAAAGATTTAATAGGGGACACAACAATAACTTTTAGATCTTCATCTTTATTATCATGGAAACTAGAAGAACACGCTTTTATAATGCAATCTTTCTTAGCACGCATCCTAGCGGTTCTTTCTTTGCACTCATCAATGGAAATTCTCATGGCTTTGAGAGACTGATACGTCTCCGTCGTATCTACTTTTCCAAACACTTTTGCCCTTGTTTTGGACTCTAACGTGTATGATTTGAATGGAACTAACCCGGACTGATGCTATTTTCAGCAGAATTGCCATGGTGTTGTTTTATGTGCAAAAAACAAATATTCTCGGAATGACCTGAAACTCCACGGAACATCTTAGAAAAAATAATAAAAAAATCTCGCCAAAGATGAAGACCAGGGGGCCCACACCCTGTCCACGAGGATGGGGGGCGCTACCCCCCTCTAGTGCGCGCCCCCTACCTCGTGGGCCCCCTTTCTTGTAAATACAGGCTTCTCCAAAAGTCTATATAAAACCAAATGCTTTGATTACACTATCAAAGCGTTTATTCCAACTCCGAGAGGCTTGCACCAGTCCATAAATGGATCGCTGGAGCTTGCACACTTTGTTAGCTCCCTTTGGATCGACAAAACCTTCTGGTTGCATCATATACAACTCTTCTTCCAGAAATCCATTCAGGAATGCAGTTTTGACATCCATCTGCCAAATTTCATAATCATAAAATGCGGCAATTGCTAACATGATTCGGACAGACTTAAGCATCGCTACGGGTGAGAAGGTCTCATCATAGTCAATCCCTTGAACTTGCCGAAAACCTTTTGCGACAAGTCGAGCTTTGTAGACAGTAATATTACCGTCAGCGTCAGTCTTCTTCTTGAAGATCCATTTATTCTCAATTGCTTGCCGATCATCGGGCAAGTCAACCAAAGTCCATACTTTGTTCTCATACATGGATCCCATCTCAGATTTCATGGCTTCAAGCCACTTTGCGGAATCTGGGCTCACCATCGCTTCTTCATAGTTCGTAGGTTCATCATGATCTAGTAGCATGACTTCCAGAACGGGATTACCGTACCACTCTGGTGCGGATCTTACTCTGGTTGATCTACGAGGTTCAGTAGTATCTTGTTCTGAAGTTTCATGATCATCATCATTAGCTTCCTCACTAACTGGTGTAGGTGTCACAGAAACATTTTTCTATGATGCACTATTTTCCAATAAGGGAGCAGGTACAGTTACCTCGTCAAGTTCTACTTTCCTCCCACTCACTTCTTTCGAGAGAAACTCCTTCTTCAGAAAGTTTCTGAATTTAGCAACAAAAGTCTTGCCTTCGGATTTGTGATAGAAGGTGTATCCAATAGTCTCCTTTGGATATCCTATGAAGACACATTTCTCCGATTTGGGTTCGAGCTTATCAGGTTGAAGCTTTTTCACATAAGCATCACAGCCCCAAACTTTCAGAAACGACAACTTTGGTTTCTTGCCAAACCACAGTTCATAAGGCGTCGTCTCAACGGATTTTGATGGTGCCCTATTTAACGTGAATGCGTCCGTCTCTAGAGCGTATCCCCAAAACGATAGCGGTAAATCGGTAAGAGACATCATAGATCGCACCATATCCAGTAAAGTACGATTACGATGTTCGGACACACCATTACGCTGTGGTGTTCCGGGTGGCGTGAGTTGCGAAACTATTCCACAATTTTTCAAATGTACACCAAACTCGTAACTCAAATATTCTCCTCCACGATCAGATCGTAGAAACTTTATTTTTTTGTTACGATGATTTTCAACTTCACTCTGAAATTCCTTGAACTTTTCAAATGTTTCAGACTTATGTTTCATTAAGTAGATATACCCATATCTGCTTAAATCATCTGTGAAGGTGAGAAAATGACGATATCCGCCACGAGCCTCAATATTCATCGGACCACATACATCTGTATATATGATTTCCAACAAATCTGTTGCTCTCTCCATAGTACCGGAGAACGGCGTTTTAGTCATCTTGCACATGAGGCACGGTTCACAAGTACCAAGTGATTCATAATCAAGTGGTTCCAAAAGTCCATCAGTATGGAGTTTCTTCATGCATTTTACACCGATATGACCTAAACGGCAATGCCACAAATAAGTTGCATTATCATTATCAACTCTGCATCTTTTGGCTTCAACATTATGAATATGTGTATTACTACTATCGAGATTTAACAAGAATAGACCACTCTTCAAGGGTGCATGACCATAAAAGATATTACTCATATAAATAGAACAACCATTATTCTCTGATTTAAATGAATAACCGTCTCGCATCAAACAAGATCCAGATATAATGTTCATGCTTAACGCTGGCACCAAATAACAATTATTTAGGTCTAATATTAATCCCGAAGGTAGATGTAGAGGTAGCATGCCGACTGCGATCACATTGACTTTGGAACCGTTTCCCACGCGCATCGTCACCTCGTCCTTAGCCAATCTTCGCTTAATCCGTAGTCCCTGTTTCGAGTTGCAAATATTAGCAACAGAACCAGTATCAAATACCCAGGTGCTACTGCGAGCATTAGTAAGGTACACATCAATAACATGTATATCACATATACCTTTGTTCACCTTGCCATCCTTCTTATCCGCCAAATACTTGGGGCAGTTCCGCTCGCAGTGACTAGTCTGCTTGCAATAGAAGCACTCAGTTTCAGGCTTAGGTCCAGGTTTGGGTTTCTTCTCTTGAGTAGCAACTTGCTTGCCGTTCTTTTTGAAGTTCCCCTTCTTCTTCCCTTTGCCCCTTTTCTTGAAACTAGTGGTCTTGTTGACCATCAACACTTGATGCTCCTTCTTGATTTCTACCTTCGCAGCTTTCAGCATCGCGAAGAGCTCGGGAATAGTCTTATTCATCCCTTGCATATTATAGTTCATCACGAAGCTCTTGTAGCTTGGTGGCAGTGATTGGAGAATTCTGTCAATGACGTAGTCATCTGGAAGATTAACTCCCAACTGAATCAAGTGATTATTATACCCAGACATTTTGAGTATATGCTCACTGATAGAACTGTTCTCCTCCATCTTGCAGCTATAGAACTTATTGGAGACTTCGTATCTCTCAATCCGGGCATTTGCTTGAAATATTAACTTCAACTCCTGGAACATCTCATATGCTCCATGACGTTCAAAACGTCGTTGAAGTCCCGATTCTAAGCCGTAAAGCATGGCACACTGAACTATTGATTAGTCATCAGCTTTGCTCTGCCAGACGTTCATAACATCCGGCGTTGCTCCTGCAGCAGGCCTGGTACCCAGCGGTGCTTCCAGGACGTAATTCTTCTGTGCAGCAATGAGGATAATCCTCAAGTTACGGACCCAGTCCGTGTAATTGCTACCATCATCTTTCAACTTTGTTTTCTCAAGGAACGCATTAAAATTCAACGGAACAACAGCACGAGCCATCTATCTACAATCAAACGTAAACAAGCAAGATACTAATCAGGTACTAAGTTTCATGATAAATTTAAGTTCAGTTAATTTACTTAAAGAACTCCCACTTAGATAGACATCCCTCTTATCCTCTAAGTGATTATGTGATCCAAATCAACTAAACCATGTCCGATCATCACGTGAGATGGAGTAGTTTCATTGGTGAACATCTTTATGTTGATCATATCTACTATATGATTCACGCTCGACCTTTCGGTCTCCGTGTTCTGAGGCCATATCTGTATATGCTTGGCTCGTCAAGTTTAACCTGAGTATTCCGCGTGTGCAACTGTTTTGCACCCGTTGTATTTGAACGTAGAGCCTATCACACCCGATCATCACGTGGTGTCTCAGCACGAAGAACTTTCACAACGGTGCATACTTAGGGAGAACACTGCTTGATAATTTAGTGAGAGATCATCTTATAATGCTACCGTCAATCAAAGCAAGATAAGATGCATAAAAGATAAACATCACATGCAATCAATATAAGTGATATGATATGGCCATCATCATCTTGTGCTTGTGATCTCCATCTCCGAAGCACCGTCGTGATCACCATCGTCACCGGCGCGACACCTTGATCTCCATCGTAGTATCGTTGTCGTCTTGCCGAGCTTGTGCTTCCACGACTATCGCTACCGTTTAGTGATAAAGTAAAGCATTACAGCGCGATTGCATTGCATACAATAAAGCGACAACCATATGGCTCCTGCTAGTTGCCGATAACTCGGTTACAAAACATGATCATCTCATACAATAAATTTTAGCATCATGTCTTGACCATATCACATCACAACATGCCCTGCAAAAACAAGTTAGACGTCCTCTACTTTGTTGTTGCAAGTTTTACGTGGCTGCTAAGGGCTTAAGCAAGAACCAATCTCACCTACGCATCAAAACCCCAATGATAGTTTGTCAAGTTGGTGTTGTTTTAACCTTCGCAAGGACCGGGCGTAGCCACACTCGATTCAACTAAAGTTGGAGAAACTGTCACCCGCAAGCCACCTATGTGCAAAGCACGTCGGGAGAACCGGTCTCGCGTAAGTGTACGCGTAATGTCGGTCCGGGCCGCTTCGTCCAACAATACCGCCGAACCAAAGTATGACATGCTGGTAAGCAGTATGACTTATATCGCCCACAACTCACTTGTGTTCTACTGGTGCATATAACTTCAACATATAAAACCTAGGCTCTGATACCACTGTTGGGTTTCGTAGTAATTTCAAAATTTTCCTACGCACACGCAAGATCATGATGATGCATAACAACGAGAGGGGAGAGTGATGTCTATGTACCCTTGTAGACCGCAACGGAAGCATTGACGCAACGTAGAGGAAGTAGTCGTACGTCTTCCAATCCGACCGATCCAAGCACCGTTACTCCGGCACCTCCGAGTTCTTGGCACACGTACAGCTCGATGACGCTCCCCCGGCTCCGATCCAGCAATGCTTCGGGGATGAGTTTCGTCAGCACAATGGCGTGGTGACGATGATGATGTTCTACCGACGCAGGGCTTCGCCTAAGCACTACAACGATATGACCGAGGTGGGATATGGTGGAAGGGGGCACCACACACGGCTAAGGAACGATCACGAAGATCAACTTCTGTGTCCTAGGGTGCCCCCTTGCCTCCGTATATAAAGGATCCAAGGGGGGGGGGGTGCGGCCGGCCTAGAGGAGGCGCGCAGGAGGAGTCCTACTCCTACCGGGAGTAGGACTCCCCTCCCGTTCCTTGTCCAACTAGGAGAGGTGGAGGGAGAGAAGGAAAGGGGGGGTGCCGCCCCTCCCTCCTTGTCCAATTCGGACTAGGGGGAGAGGGGGCGCGCGGCCTGCCCTGGCAGCCCCTTCCTCTTCTCCACATTAGGCCCATAAGGCCCATTAACCCCCCGGGGGGTTCCGGTAACCCCCCAGTGCTCCGGTTTTATCTGAAACTTCCCCGGAACCCTTCCGGTGTCCGAATATAGTCGTCCAATATATCAATCTTTATGTCTTGACCATTTCGAGACTCCTCGTCATGTCCGTGATCACATCCGGGACTCCGAACTAACTTCGGTACATCAAAATGCATAAACTCATAATAACTGTCATCGTAACGTTAAGCGTGCAGACCCTACGCTTCGAGAACAATGTAGACATGACTGAGACAAATCTCCGATCAATAACCAATAGCGGGACCTGGATGCCCATATTGGCTCCTACATATTCTATGAAGATCTTTATTGGTCAGACCGTATAACAACATACGTTGTTCCCTTTGTCATCGGTATGTTACTTGCCCGAGATTCGATCGTCGGTATCCAATACCTAGTTCAATCTTGTTACCGGCAAGTCTCTTTACTCGTTCCGTAATACATCATCTCACAACTAACTTATTAGTTGTAATGCTTGCAAGGCTTATGTGATGTGCATTACCGAGAGGGCCCAGAGATACCTCTCCGACAATCGGAGTGACAAATCCTAATCTCGAAATACGCCAACCCAACATCTACCTTTGGAGACACCTGTAGAGCACCTTTATAATCACCCATTTACGTTGTGATGTTTGGTTGCACACAAAGTGTTCCTCCGGCAAACGGGAGTTGGATAATATCATAGTCATAGGAACATGTATAAGTCATGAAGAAAGCAATAGCAACATACTAAACGATCGGGTGCTAAGCTAGTGGAATGGGTCATGTCAATCAGATCATTCACTTAATGATGTGATCCCGTTAATCAAATAACAACTCTTTGTTCATGGTTAGGAAACATAACCATCTTTGATTAATGAGCTAGTCAAGTAGAGGCATACTAGTGACACTTTGTTTGTCTATGTATTCACACATGTATTATGTTTCCGGTTAATACAATTCTAGCATGAATAATAAACATTCATCATGATATGAGGAAATAAATAATAACTTTATTATTGCCTCTAGGGCATATTTCCTCCATGAAGAACTTGAAAGACGCTAAGACAACAATTTATCCCTCAACTACCAGGGGAGGTAAGGAACTGCCATCTAGCTCTGCACTTGATTCACCTTCTGTTATGAGTAAGCTAGCGACACCTAAACCTGCTTCTGCTATCCGTTCCGATATGTCGCATGTTATTGATGATGCCACTTCTGCTATGCATGATACTTATGATGAAACTGCTTCTATGCCTGATACTACTGTGCCCCTTAGTGAATTTCTTGATGAACAACTTGCTAGGGCTAGAGAAAAAGAAACTATTGAATCTGAATACGATGATGAAATTGATGATGAAAATATGCCTGTTATTCCCGAGGGCTATCTTTTTGATATGGAATCTTCTGCCGCTATTTTAGCTTGCAAAGATAGATATGAGCTCAAGAGGTTATTAGTTAAATGGAACAAAGAATCACTTAGAGATAAAATGAAACCCGACCCTGCTTTTGCTACTTCACCTATTTGTGTTCCTGATAAGGATTATGAATCCTCTGTTGATCCTGATATAATTACTTTGGTTGAATCTGATCCATTTTATGGCTATGAATCCGAAACTGTTGTGGCACATCTTACTAAGTTAAATGATATAGCTGCCCTGTTCACTAATGATGAGAGATCGCGTTACTTCTATATACTCAAAATATTTCCGTTCTCATTAAAGGGTGATGCTAAGATATGGTTTAACTCTCTTGATCCTGGTTGTGTGCGTAGTCCCCAGGATATGATTTATTACTTCTCTGCTAAACATTTCCCTGCTCATAAGAAACAAGCTGCTTTGAGGGAAATATACAACTTTGTGCAAATTAAAGAAGAGAGTCTCCCACAAGCTTGGGGGAGGCTTCTCAAGTTACTTAATGCTTTGCCTGATCATCCTCTTAAGAAACCTAAAATACTTGATATCTTTTATAATGGACTAAGCGATGCTTCCAGAGATTACCTGGATAGTTGTGCTGGTTCTCTTTTCAGGGAAAGAACACCGGATGAAGCTGAAATTCTATTGAATAATATGTTGACAAATGAAAATAATTGGGCACCTCCTGAGCCAGCTCCTGCTCCAATTAGTGAGCCTATTCTTAAACCAACTCCGAAGAAGAGAGGTGTTCTATTCCTCAGTCCCGAAGATATCCAAGAGGCAAAGAAATCTATGAAAGAAAAAGGTATTAAAGCTGAAGACGTTAAGAATTTACCTCCTATTGAAGAAATACATGGTCTTAATTCACCTCCTGTTGAAGAAACTTATGATCTCAATTCTTTATTTATTGAAGAACCTCCTGACCCCGATATCCCGACACAGGTAGTAAAGGTAAATTCTCTCTATAGATATGATAAAGCTGAAGTTCCTCCTACTAAAATTGCTAGTCGGTGCTTGGATGAGTTTGATAACTTTATGTTTAAGCAAGACGACTTCAATGCTTATTTTGGCAGACAATTAAAAGAAAATGCTTATATGATTAGGCGCTTGGGTGATTATATGGCTAATATTAAAGGTGAACTTAAACTTGTTAGCAAACATGCTTCTATGGTTACCACGCAAGTAGAACAAGTGCTTAAAGCTCAAAAAGAAGTGCTTGATGAAATGAATAGTAAGAAAAATGATTATGTTGTTAGAGTGGCTACTAGAACTGGTAGAATGACTCAGGAACCTTTGTATCCTGAAGGCCACCCTAAGAGAATCAAGCAAGATTCTCAGAGAAATAATATTGATGTTCCTAGTTCTTCTAAAAAGAAGAAAAAGAAAAATGATAGAACTGTGCAAACTTCTAGTGAACCTATTCCTGAACCACCTGATAATCCAAATGATATATCTATGTCTGAAGCTGAAACACAATCTGGTAATGAACATGAACCTAGTGAAAATATTAATGATGATGTTCATGATGATGCTCAACCTAGTAATGACAATGATGTAGAAATTGAACCTGCTGTTGATCTTGATAACCCACAATCAAAGAATCAACATTATGATAAAAGAGACTTTGTTGCTAGGAAACATGGTAACGAAAGGGAACCTTGGGTTCAGAAACCCATGCCTTTTCCTCCAAAACCATCCAAGAAAAAGGATGATGAGGATTTTGGGCACTTTGCTGAAATGATTAGGCCTATCTTTTTGCGTATGCGATTAACTGATGTGCTCAAAACAAATCCTTATGCTAAATATATGAAGGATATCATTACTAATAAAAGAAAGATACCAGAAGCTGAGATTTCCACCATGATTGCTAATTATACTTTTAAGGGTGGAATACCAAAGAAACTTGGAGACCCCGGAGTACCTACTATACCTTGCTGCATTAAAAGGAATTATATTAAAACTGCTTTATGTGATCTTGGAGCCGGTGTTAGTGTTATGCCTCTCTCTTTATATCGTAGACTTGACTTGAATAAGCTGACACCTACCGAAATATCTTTGCAAATGGCTGATAAATCAACTGCTATACCTGTCGGTATTTGTGAGGATGTGCCTATTGTGGTTGCAAACGTTACTATTTTAACGGACTTTGTTATACTTGATATTCCCGAGGATGATAATATGTCTATTATTCTTGGAAGACCTTTTCTTAATACTGTAGAGGCTGTTATTGATTGCAACAAAGGCAATGTCACTTTTCATGTTAATGGTAATGAGCATACGGTACACTTTCCGAGGAAACAACCTCAAGTTCATAGTATCAACTCGATTGGAAAAATTCCATCGATTATAATTGGAGGTTTTGAATTTCCTCTTCCTACTGTCAAAAAGAAATATGATATACTTATTATAGGGGATGTGCATATACCTGTTGAGGTAACTTAGTGTTATTCGAAATTTCTCCGGTTTCATGATTATCGGAATGAGTTTGTTAACAAGACTTGATCAACCTTGTTAGTGGATTCTTTTTGATGATCATGAGATGGATGAAACTAGAAGCACCACCTTCTGTACCTTCTTTTTATTTTCTGTTAATTAGTAGAAATAAAGTAAAAATAGTATTTTTCTATCCGTTTCCAGACTTATCCATGCAATATAAAAATATCCCGAAAATAAAGTCCTCAGAATGACATGCCAATTTAATATGATTTTTTCAGGAATATTTGAGGATTTACTGTGCAAAAATTACCGCGGGAGGGGCTGCCACCTGGCCACGAGGGTGGTGGGCGCCCCCCCTCTAGGGCGCGCCCCCTGCCTCGTGGGCCCATGGTGGCCCTCCTCCACTTATCCCAGCACCCATATTCTTCCTCTGTCTCACACAAACCCGAAAAACCAACTCAAGCACGAGTTCCAGCCACTTTTGCTGTGATTTTCGATCTCCTTGCTCAAAGCACCTCTCGCAAAACTGCTTGGGGAGATTGTGCCTTGGTATGTGACTCCTCCATTGGTCCAATTAGTTTTTGTTCTAGTGCTTTATTCTTTGCAAATTTGTGCTGCATAGGCGACCATGTTCTTGAGCTTGCATGTCAAATTTATATGGTTCTAAGTAGTTCTAATGCTTGATATAGGCTCTAGGCACTTGTAGGAGTAGTTGCTATCAGTTTTATTGAAGCTGGTTCACTTTTGTTTGAAGTTACTAAAAATTTCAGAATTTTTCAGAGAAAAACAATATGCTTAGGAAGATCTTCCAGGGTGGTTCCTCTAAGAAGCAAGGACCCAGGATTGCTATGCATGATACTGACGAGGATCCACCAAGAGACGCTCCAGTACGGCCTTGCGAATGGCCGTCGGAAAATTTTATGGACCGTGCAGGAATTAAAGAAGAATTCAAAGCATATTTGCGCAATGCCGTTCTTGAGGATTTTGAGGCTAACAAATGCCCCCAGTATCATGATCTCACAAGTTCATTTGTGAGGAGGTTTGAGTATTCATCTCCGCGTAATTCTCCTTCAGTCATGTTTGATCTCTATGACAAATCTTATACCATGGACTTAGAGGATTTCACTTCTGCTTACAAACTTCCATCGTGGGGTAGTGTTAGGGATCCCCCTAAATCTGAATTTAGAAACTTTCTTGCTAGTATAACTGTGGGGGAATCTAGAGATATAATGCAGGCTACCATAGGGAGCATTCACTTTCCTGCTATACATTATTTTGCTCTCTTCATCGGTAGATGCATAAATGCTAAGGATGAAGCATGTCACATGTGTGTCCCTGATCTTAGCATTCTTAGGAGTGCTATGTTAGGAGACCAATCTTATCATATGGGAGCCATTTTAGCTCGTAGGTTGCATCATAATAGACATAATGGAGATTTCTTTGGAGGCATTTATGCTTCTCGCCTTGCTCCACACTTTAACATAGCTATTAGGCATTATGAGAAAGAAGAAAAATTGATGCCTAATGCTTATCTAGACTATAAGAGCATGATAGCTCATGATTTTCTTGTTAAGGACAGGAATGGAGAGCTCAAATATAAGTTATACTTTGATAAACATTATCCTGAAACTATTACGTTGCCTGCTCCTTCTTTGTTTAATTTTGTCGGACCCTACCTCATTACGTGGGCTGCCGTCCAAGCTTACAAGAATCCTGCACCAGCCCTAGAACAGGAACCACAAGATGAGCCTCCGCGGCAATGTGTTTATTCTTGGGATCCAGAGATGACTGTCAGCCAGTGGCAGTCAGAGTCTTCTTCTTCATCACAGTATGATCCCAACTATTCTTCGTCGCAGTACGACGCCAACTACACCTACGGGTACCCGCCAGGCTATCCCTGGCAATAGACCAACTTAAGCCAAAAGCCTAAGCTTGGGGGAGTATGTATTTCTCACCGACATTACATTTATGATCACACACACTCATTACTAGATGTCGGTGCTCATACTCTTTCACTGTAATATCCATGCTAGTTTATTTTCTTTTTCCTGCTTTCTTCTTGTGTGTTTGTTAAACTTTAATAAAAACAAAATAAATAGTTGTAGTTTACTTTTCTGCTGTAGTAGTAGTAATAAAAAAAAGAAAACCCAAAAATATTTCCCGTTCTTCTTTTGCTTGTTGGGAGCTTTCCCGTGTAAATAGTTTTTATTTCTTCTCTTTCCTTTGGGGGTCAGTAGGAGAAGACCATGATTAAATTGTTGAAGTGGCTCTTATATGCATTATTGTTGATTTAACCCAGAGCCCATATTGCCTTGTCTTCTCCTGTTTATTGAATGCTCGCAGATTCCAGCTTAGTCCAATGCACGTACACTCTTATTATTATTCACACCGTTCAGTCGTCCAAGTGAAAGGAAATTATGATGATATATGATGGGCTGACTGAGATGAGAAAAGCTGGTATGAACTCGACCTCTTTCATTTTTGTAAATATGATGAGTCCCTCGTTCTTGATTCAGCTTATTATGAATAAACATGTTTGCAGTGACAATTAGAGATCATAGTTGCTTGTGCCATGCTTGATTAGCTATGAGTTATAATGATTTACCTTGTGTGCCAACATGCTATTGCGATGATTATGATGTGGTATGATGGGGTGGTATCCTCCTTTGAATGATTTAATTGACTTGACTTGGCACATGTTCACGCATGTAGTTGAAACAAATCAACATAGCCTTCACGATATTTATGTTCATGGTGGATTATATCCTACTCATGCTTGCATCCAATGTTTATTAATTTTAATGCATGTACATGGCTGTTGTCGCTCTCTAGTTGGTCGCTTCCCAGTCTTTTGCTTGCCTTCACTTGTACTAAGCGGGAATACTGCTTGTGCATCCAATCCCTCAAACCCCAAAGTTATTCCAGATGAGTCCACCATACCTTCCTATATGCGGTATCTACCTGTCGTTCCAAGTAAATTTGTATGTGCCAAACTCTAAACCTTCAAATAAACATTCTGTTTTGTATGCTCGAATAGCTCATGTATCAACCAAGGCTGTCCTTATCTTCTGTGTTAGGCGGGCTATTCTCAAGAGGAGTGGACTCCGCTCCTCACTCACGAGAAAATGGCTGGTCACCGGGATGCCCAGTCCCATGCTTTATGCAAGCCAAATCAAAATTAATTGCAAACAAAACTCCCCCTGGGACCTGATGTATGTTGGAGACACTCGTTGTTTCGAGCAAGTCATGGATTGATGCTTGTTGGTGGAGGGGAGTATAAACTTTACCATTCTATTTGGGAACCGCCTATAATGTGTTTAGCATGGAAGATATCGCCATCTCTTAGTTGTTACGTTGACAATGAAAGTATACTGCTCAAAATGCAATTTATCTCTATTTCAAAACCGAGCTCTGGCACCTCTACAAATCCCTGCTTCCCTCTGCGAAGGGCCTATCCATTTACTTTTATGTTGAGTCATCACCCTCTTATTAAAAAGCACTAGCTGGAGAGCACAGCTGTCATTTGCATTCATCACTATTAATTTATATTGGGTGTGACTATGATTGGATCTCTTTTCTCATGAATTACAATGTGTAGTCACTCCTTGATCTTTAAAGGTGCTCTGCATTTATGTTTTGCGGTCTCAGAAAGGGCTAGCGAGATACCATCTTGTTATATCATATTATGATTGTTTTGAGAAAGTGTTGTCATCAGAGATTTATTATTATGACTTGCTAGTTGATTATGCTATTGATATGAATAATTATGAGACCTGAGAATTATTGCAAATGTGGTTAGTTATGATCTATGCTGAAAACTTGAATGCTGGCTTGACATAGTTACAACAACAAGAGCAAACAGAGTTTGTAAAAGTTTTTCTTTCTTTCTTTTAGTTTGTCAACCGAATTGCTTGAGGACAAGCAAGGGTTTAAGCTTGGGGGAGTTGATACGTCTCCGTCGTATCTACTTTTCCAAACACTTTTGCCCTTGTTTTGGACTCTAACTTGTATGATTTGAATGGAACTAACCCGGACTGATGCTGTTTTCAGCAGAATTGCCATGATGTTGTTTTATGTGCAGAAAAGAAAAGTTCTCGGAATGACCTGAAACTCCATGGAATATCTTACAATAAATAATAAAAAATCCTCGCCAAGGGGGCCCACACCCTTGCCACGAGGGCGGGGGCGCCCCCCCCCTAGGGCGCGCCGCCTACCTCATGGGCCCCTGGATGCCCTCCAACGCCAACTCCAACTCTATATATTTGCTTTCGGAGAGAAAAAAATCAGAGAGAAGAAATCATCACGTTTTACGATACAGAGCCGCCGCCAAGCCCTAAAACCTCTTGGGAGGGCTGATCTGGAGTCCGTTCAGGGCTCCGGAGAGGGGGATTCGTCGTCGTCGTCATCATCAACCATCCTCCATCACCAATTTCATGATGCTCACCACCATGCGTGAGTAATTCCATTGTAGGCTTGCTGGACGGTGATGGGTTGGATGAGATTTATCATGTAATCGAGTTAGTTTTGATAGGGTTTGATCCCTAGTATCCACTATGTTCTGAGATTGATGTTGCTAT
Organism: Triticum aestivum; assembly: GCF_018294505.1. Classification (NCBI taxonomy): domain Eukaryota; kingdom Viridiplantae; phylum Streptophyta; class Magnoliopsida; order Poales; family Poaceae; genus Triticum; species Triticum aestivum. The sequence continues at coordinate 706,328,611 of NC_057800.1, forward strand.
GACTTTGCTATGCTTAATGCTTGTCACTAGGGCCCGAGTGCCATGATTTTAGATCTGAACCTATTATGTTTTCATGAATATATGTGAGTTCTTGATCCTATCTTGCAAGTCTATAGACACCTACTATGTGTTATGATCCGGCAACCCCGAAGTGACAATAATCGGGACCACTCCCGGTGATGACCATAGTTTGAGGAGTTCATGTATTCACTATGTGCTAATGCTTTGTTCCGGTTCTCTATTAAAAGGAGGCCTTAATTCCCTTAGTTTCCAATAGGACCCCGCTGCCACGGGAGGGTAGGACGAAAGATGTCATGCAAGTTCTTTTCCATAAGCATGTATGCCTATATACAAAATACATGCCTACATTACATTGATGAATTGGAGCTAGTTCTATGTCACCCTATGTTATGAATGTTACATGATGAACCGCATCCGGCATAATTATCCATCACTGATCCGGTGCCTACGAGTTTTCCATATACTGGTTCTCGCTTATTTACTTTCCCGCTGCTACTGTTACAATCACTACAAAATACCAAAAACATTACTTTTGCTGTCTTTACTTTTGTTGCCGCTACCACCTTACTTTGCTACTAAACACTTTGCTGCAGATACTAAGTTTCCAGGTGTGGTTGAATTAACGACTCAGCTGCTAATACTTGAGGATATTCTTTGGCTCCCCTTGTGTCGAATCAATAAATTTGGGTTGAATACTCTACCCTCGAAAGCTTTTGTGATCCCCTATACTTGTGGGTTATCAGAGACTCGTTGATATCATGCTTAGGTGGAATAGTTCTAAGTTTGAAAGAATCAATATCAAGAGAAATTCTATCAACATTCCTAGCCAACTCATCAATCTTAAGCAATTTTTCTTCAATCAAAGCATTGAAATTCTTTTGTGAAGTAATAAATTGTTTAATATTAGATTCAAAATCAGAGGGTATCTTATTAAAATTTCCATAAGAATTGTTGTAGGAATTACCATAATTATTAGAGGAACTACTAGGATACGGTCTAGGATTAAAGTTTCCTTTATACGCGTTATTACCAAAATTATTCCTACCAACAAAATTCACATCCATAGATTCATTACTATTCTCAATTAAAGTAGACAAAGGCATATCATTAGGATCAGAAGAAACACTTTTTTTAGCAAATAATTTCATAAGTTCATCCATCTTTCCACTCAAAACATTAATTTCTTCTATTGCATGCACTTTCTTATTAGTAGATCTTTCAGTGTGCCATTGGGAATAATTAACCATAATATTATCTAGGAGTTTAGTAGCTTCTCCTAAAGTAATTTCCATAAAAGTGCCTCCCGCGGCCGAATCTAAAAGATTTCTAGAAGAAAAATTCAATCCGGCATAATTTTTTGTATAATCATCCACAAATTCAAACCATGTGTAGGGCAATTACGTATCATTAATTTCATCCTCTCCCAAGCTTGTGCAACATGTTCATGATGAAGTTGCTTAAAATTCATGATATCGTTTCTAAGAGAGATGATCTTAGCGGGAGGAAAATACTTAGAGATAAAAACATCTTTGCACTTATTCCATGAATCAATACTATTTTTAGGCAAAGACGAAAACCAAGCTTTAGGACGATCTCTAAGCGAAAAAGGAAATAACTTTAATTTAACAATATCATTGTCCACATCTTTCTTATTTTGCATATCACACAAATCAACAAAGTTGTTTAGATGGGTAGCGGCGTCTTCACTAGGAAGGCCAGAAAACGGATCTTTCATGACAAGATTCAGCAAAGCAGCATTAATTTCACAAGATTCAGCATTGGTAAGAGGAGCAATCGGAGTGCTAATAAAATCATTGTTGTTGGTATTAGTAAAGTCACACAATTTGGTATTATTCTTGAGCCATAGTGACAAGCAAGCAATCCAACACACGAGCAAACAAGAGACGGGCAAAAAGAGGCCAATAGAGAAAGAGAAGGAGGACAGAGAGAGAGGGTGAATAAAACCGCAAGGGTGAAGTGGGGGAGAGGAAAACAAGAGGAAAATGGCAAATAATGTAATGCGGGAGATAAGGGTTTGTGATGGGTACTTGGTATGTTGACTTTTGCGTAGACACCACGGCAACGGCGCCAGAAATCCTTCTTTCTACCTCTTGATCACTGCATTGGTTCTCCCTTGAAGAGGAAAGTGTGATGCAGCAAAGTAGCATAAGTATTTCCCTCAGTTTTTGAGAACCAAGTTATCAATCCAGTAGGAGGCCACGCGCGAGTCCCTCGCACCTACACAAACAAATAAAATCCTCGCAACCAACGCAATAAAGGGGTTGTCAATCCCTTCATGATCACTTACGAAAATGATATTTGATAGATATGATAAGATACTATTTTTGATATTTTTATGATAAAGATGCAAAGTAAAGAAAGAAAAAAAATGGAAAAGGAAATAGCTTGTTGACGGAAGATTAATAAGATGGAAAATAGACCCGGGGGCCATAGGTTTCACTAGTGGCTTCTCTCGAGAGAATAAGTATTACGGTGGGTAAACAAAGTACTTTTGAGCAATTGATAGAATTGAGCATAGTTATGAGAATATCTAGGTATGATCATGTATATAGGCATCACGTCCAAGACAAGTAGACCGACTCCTGCCTGCATCTACTACTATTACTCCACACATCGACCGCTATCCAGCATGCATCTAGAGTATTAAGTTCAAGAGAACAGAGTAACGCTTTAAGCAAGATGACATGATGTAGAGGGATAAACTCATGCAATATGATATAAACCCCATCTTGTTATCCTCGATGGCAACAATACAATACGCGCCTAGCTGCCCCTACTATCACTGGGAAAGGACACCGCAAGATTGAACCCAAAGCTAAGCACTTCTCCCATTGCAAGAAAGATCAATCTAGTAGGCCAAACCAAACTGATAATTCAAAGAGACTTGCAAAGATAACCAATCATACATAAAAGAATTCAGAGAAGATTCCAATATTGTTCATAGATAAACTTGATCATAAACCCACAATTCATCGGTCTCAACAGAACACCGCAAAAGAAGATTACATCGAATAGATCTCCACAAGAATCGTGAAGAACTTTGTATTGAGATCCAAAGAGAGAGAAGAAGCCATCTAGCTAATAACTATGGACCCGAAGGTCTGAAGTAAACTACTCACACTTCATCGGAGAGGCTATGGTGTTGACGTAGAAGCCCACTGTGATCGATGCCCCCTCCGGCGGAGCTCCGGAAAAGGCCCCAAGATGGGATCTCACGAATACAGAAAGTTACGATGGTGGAATTAGGGTTTTGGCTCCGTATCTGGTAGTTTGGGGGTATGTAGGTATATATAGGAGGAAGAAGTACGTCAGTGGAGCAATGTGGGCCCCACGAGGGTGGAGGGCGCGCATGGGGGGGTAGGCTCACCCCCTACCTCATGCCTTCTTGGTTGATGTCTTGATGTAGGGACCAAGTCCTCTAGATCATGTTCGTTCCGAAAATCACGTTCCCAAAGGTTTCATTCCGTTTGGACTCCATTTGATATTCTTTTTCTACGAAACCCTAAAATAGGCAAAAAAAATAGCAATTTTGGGCTAGGCCTCCGGTTAATATGTTAGTCCCAAAAATAATATAAAAGTGTATAATAAAGCCCAATAATGTCCAAAACAGGATATAATATAGCATGGAACTATCAAAAATTATAGATACGTTGGAGACGTATCATGGCTTCTCTCGAGAGCATAAGTATTACGGTGGGTAAACAAATTACTGTTGAGCAATTGACAGAATTGAGCATAGTTATGAGAATATCTAGGTATGATCATGTATATAGGCATCACGTCCGAGACAAGTAGACCGACTCCTGCCTGCATCTACTACTATTACTCCACACATCGACTGCTATCCAGCATGCATCTAGAGTATTAAGTTCAAAAGAACAGAGTAACACTTTAAGTAAGATGACATGATGTAGATGGATAAACTCATGCAATATAATATATACCCCATCTTGTTATACTCGATGGCAACAATACAATACGTGCCTTGCTGTGCCTACTGTCACTGTAAAGGACACCGCTAGATTGAACCCAAAGCTAAGCACTTCTCCCATTGCAAGAAAGATCAATCTAGTAGGCCAAACCAAACTGATAATTCAAAGAGACTTGCAAAGATAACCAATCAAACATAAAAGAATCCAGAGAAGATTCAAATATTGTTCATAGATAAACTTGATCATAAACCCACAATTCATCGGTCTCAACAAACACACCGCAAAAGAAGATTACATCGAATAGATCTCCACGAGAATCGTGGAGAACTTTGTATTGAGATCCAAAGAGAGAGAAGAATCCATCTAGCTAATAAATATGGACCCGAAGGTCTGAGGTAAACTACTCACACATCATTAGAGAAGCTATGGTGTTGATGTAGAAGCCCTCCGTGAACGATGCCCCCTCCGGCGGAGATCCGGAAAAGGCCCCAAGATGGGATCTCACGGGTACATAAGGTTGCGGCGTGGAATTAGGTTTTTGGTTCCGTATCTGGTAGTTTGGGGGTATGTAGGTATATATAGGAGATAGAAGTACGTCGGTGGAGCAACGTGGGCCCCACGAGGGTGGAGGGTGCCCCTGGGGGTGGGTAGGCGCGCCCCCCTACCTCGTGCATTCCTGGTAGCTTTCTTGACGTAGGGTCCAAGTTCACTGGATCACGTTCGTTCCAAAAATCACGTTCCCGAGGGTTTCATTCCGTTGGGACTCCGTTTGATATTCTTTTTCTGCGAAACTCTGAAATAGGCAAAAAACAGCAATTCTGGGCTGGGCCTCCAGTTAATAGGTTAGTCCCAAAAATAATATAAAAGTGTATAATAAAGCCCAATAATGTCCAAAATAGAATATAATATAGCATGGAACAATAAAAAATTATAGATACATTGGAGACGTATCAAGCATCCCCAAGCTTAATTCCTGCTCGTCCTCGAGTAGGTAAATGATGAAAACAGATTTTTTGATGTGGAATGCTACTTGGTATAATTTCAATGTAATTCTCTTAATTGTGGTATGAATATTCAGATCTGAAAGATTCAAGACAAAAGTTTAATATTGACATAAAAATAATAATACTTCAAGCATACTAACTAAGCAATTATGTCTTCTCAAAATAACATGGCCAAAGAAAGTTATCCCTACAAAATCATATAGTCCGGCTATGCTCTATCTTCACCACACAAAGTATTTAAATCATGTACAACCCCGATGACAAGCCAAGCAATTGTTTCATACTTTTGGTGTTCTCAAACTTTTTCAATCTTCACGCAATACATGAGCGTGAGCCATGGACATAACACTATATGTGGAATAGAATGGTTGTTGTGGAGAAAAAAAAAGGAGAAGATAGTCTCACATCAACTAGGCGTATCAAAGGGCTATGGAGATGCCCATCAATAGATATCAATGTGAGTGAGTAGGGATGTCCATGCAACAGATGCACTAGAGCTATAGGTACATGAAAGCTCAACAAAAGGAACTAAGTGGGTGTGCATCCAACTCGCTTGCTCATGAAGACCTAGGGCATTTTGAGGAAGCCCATCATTGGAATATACAAGCCAAGTTCTATAATGAAAAATTCCCACTAGTATATGAAAGTGATATCATAGGAGACTCTCTATCATGAAGATCATGGTGCTACTTTGAAGCACAAGTGTGGTAAAAGGATAGTAGCATTGTCCCTTCTCTCTTTTTCTCTCATTTATTTTTATTTAGGCCTTTTCTCTTTTTTATGGCCTCTCTTTTTTAGTCCGGAGTCTCATCCCGACTTGTGGGGGAATCATAGTCTCCATCATCCTTTCCTCACTTGGGACAATGCTCTAAAAATGATGATCATCACAATTTTATTTACTTACAACTCAATACTTAGAAAAAAATATGACTCTATGTGAATGCCTCTGGCGGTGTACCGGGATATGCAATGAATCAAGAGTGACATGTATGAAAGAATTATGAACGGTGGCTTTGCCACAAATACAATGTCAACTACATGATCATGCAAAGCAATATGACAATGATGGAGCGTGTCATTGTAAACGGAACGGTGGAAAGTTGCATGGCAATATATCTCGGAATGGCTATAGAAATGCCATGATAGGTAGGTATGGTGGCTGTTTTGAGGAAGGTATATGGTGGGTGTATGATACCGGCGAAAAGTGCGCGGTATTAGAGAGGCTAGAAATGGTGGAAGGGTGAGAGTGCATATAATCCATGGACTCAATATTAGTCATAAAGAACTCACATACTTATTCAAAAATCTATTAGTTATCGAAACAAAGTATTACGCGCATGCTCCTAGGGGGATAGATTGGTAGGAAAAGACTATCGCTCGTCCCCGACCGCCATTCATAAGGAAGACAATAAATAAATAAATCATGCTCCGATTTTGTCACATAACGGTTCACCATACGTGCATGCTACGGGAATCACAAACTTCAACGCAAGTATTCCTCAAATTCACAACTACTCAACTAGCATGACTCTAATATCACCATCTCCATATCTCAAAATAATTATCAAGTATCAAACTTCTAATAGTATTCAATGCACTCATAAGATTTTTTTTACTAATCTTGAATGCCTATCATAATTAAAGCAAGTTACCATGCTGTTTTGTAGGACTCTCAAAATAATCTAAGTGAAGCATGAGAGAACAATAGTTTCTATAAAACAAATCCACCACTGTGCTCTAAAAGATATAAGTGAAGCACTAGAGCAAAAACTATATATCTCAAAAGATTTAAGTGAAGCACATAGAGTATTCTAATAATTTTCAAATCATGTGAGTCTCTCTCAAAAGGTGTGTACAGCAAGGATTATTGTGGTAAACTAAAAAGCCAAGACTAAAATCATACAAGACGCTCCAAGCAAAACACATATCATGTGGTGAATAAAAATATAGCTCCAAATAAAGTTACTGATAGACAAAGACGAAAGAGGGGATGCCTTCCGGGGCATCCCCAAGCTTAGGCTTTTGGGTGTCGTTGAATTTTACCTTGGGGTGCCATGGGCATCCCCAAGATTAGGCTCTTTCCACTCCTTGTTCCATAATCCATCAAAACTTAACCCAAAACTTGAAAACTTCACAACACAAAACTCAAAATAGAAAATCTCGTGAGAACCGTTAGCGAAAGAAAGCAAAACACCACTTCAAGGTACTGTAATGAACTCATTATTTATTTATATTGGTGTTAAACCTACTGTATTCTAACTTCTATATGGTTTATAAACTATTTTACTAGCCATAGATTCATCAAAATAAGCAAAGAACACACGTAAAACAGAATCTGTCAAAAACAGAACAATCTGTAGTAATCTGTAGCTAACGCAAGTTCTGCAACCCCAAAAATTCTAAAATAAATTTATGGACGTGAGGAATTTATGTATTAATCATCTTCAAAAATAATTAACTAAATAGCACTTTCCAAATAAAAATTACATCAATTCTCGTGGGCGCTAAAGTTTCTGTTTTTTACAGCAAGATCAAAAAGACTTTCCCCAAGTCTTCCCAACAGTTCTACTTGGCACAAACACTAATTAAACAAAAACACAACCAAAACAGAGGATAGATAAATTATTTATTACTAAACAGGAGCAAAAAGCAAAAACTAAAAATAAAATTGCTTGCCTCCCAACAAGCTCTATCGTTTAACACCCCTAGCTAGGCATAAAAGCGAAGATAGATCTAGGTATTGGCATCTTTGGTAGGCAATCCATAAGTGGCTCTCATGATAGATTCATCAGGTAATTTTATTTTCTTTCTAGGAAATTGGAATCTAATATTCCCTCCTTCATATCAATAATTGCACCAATCATTCAAAGGAAAGGTCTACCAAGAATAATAGGACATGAAGGATGGCAATCTATATCAAGAACAATAAAATATACGGGTACATAATGCCTATTTGCAACAATAAGAACATCATTAATTCTTCCCATAGGTTTCTTAGTGGTGGAATCCGCAAGGTGCAAGTTTAAAGAGCAATCATCAAAATCACGAAAACCTAGCAAATCACACAAAGTCTTTGGAATCGTGGAAACACTAGCACCCAAATCACACAAAGCATAGCACTCATGATCTTTAATTTTAATTTTAATAGTAGGTTCCCACTCATCATAAAGTTTTCTAGGGGAAGAAATTTCCAACTCAAGTTTTTCTTCATAAGATTGCATCAAAGCATCAACGATATGTTTGGTAAAGGCTTTATTTTGACTATAAGCATGAGGAGAATTTAGCACGGATTGCAACAAGGAAATACAATCTATCAAAGAGAAATTATCATAATTAAAATCGTTGAAATCCAAGATAGTTGGTTCATTAATATCTAGGGTTTTGATCTCTTCAATCCCACTTTTACCAATTTTTGCATCAATATCTAAAAACTCTGAATTTTTGGAAGGCCTTCTAGGTAAAGGTGGATCATATTCAGTCCCATCATTATAAAGATTCATATTGCAAAACAAAGATTTAATAGGGGACACATCAATAACTTTTAGATCTTCATCTTTATTTCCCCAAAAAAATCCGGCTTAGCGGCCATCTTATTAACTAAGGTGGCCTGCTTATCCAAAACTTCAGCTATTGACTTCTCAAATTGAGTAATCTGAGATTTCAAACCATCAAATTCTTTAGACATATCATCGAGCTCTTTATTCATATAACCCATAAAGCTTTTTTGTTCCTTAAGCTCGTTTCTAAAGAAATTATTATGCTAAAACTGTAAGACCATAAAACTCCCGACGTTGCTTTCGATCTCTTCTAATCTTTTAAGGTGAAGATCACCAAATCTAGGTAGAGACATCGTGACAAGAAAGCGATCCAACACGTGACCAAACAAGAAGCACGCAAAAAAAGAGGCGAACGGAAAAGAGAGGGCGAATAAAACGGCAAGGGTGAAGTGGGGGAGAGGAAAACGAGAGGCAAATGACAATAATGTAATGCGGGAGATAAGGGTTTGTGATGGGTACTTGGTATGTTGACTTTTGCGTAGACACCCCGGCAACGGCGCCAGAAATCCTTCTTGCTACCTCTTGATGAAAGGGTGATGCAGCAAAGTAGCGTAAGTATTTCCCTCAGTTTTTGAGAACCAAGGTATCAATCCAGTAGGAGGCCACACACGAGTCCCTCGCACCTACACAAACAAAGAAAATCCTCGCAACCAACGCAGTAAAGGGGTTGTCAATCCCTTCACGGTCACTTACGAAAGTGATATTTGATAGATATGATAAGATAATATTTTTGGTATTTTTATGATAAAGATGCAAAGTAAAGAAAGCAAAATAAACAGTGCCAAAAATAGCTTGTTGACGGGAGATTAATATGATGGAAAATAGACCCAGGGGCCATAGGTTTCGCTAGTGGCTTCTCTCGAGAGGATAAGTATTACGGTGGGTAAACAAATTACTGTTGAGCAATTGACAGAATTAAGCATAGTTATGAGAATATCTAGGTATTATCATGTATATAGGCATCACGTCTGAGACAAGTAGACCGACTCCTGCCTGCATCTACTACTATTACTCCACACATCGACCGCTATCCAGCATGCATCTAGAGTATTAAGTTCAAAAGAACAGAGTAACGCTTTAAGTAAGATGACATGATGTAGAGGGATAAACTCATGCAATATGATATAAACCCCATCTTGTTATCCTCGATGGCAACAATACAATACGTGCCTTGCTGCCCCTACTGTCCCTGGGAAAGGACACTGCAAGATTGAACCCAAAGCTAAGCACTTCTCCCATTGCAAGAAAGATCAATCTAGTAGGCCAAACCAAACTGATAATTCGAGGAGACTTGCAAAGATAACCAATTATACATAAAAGAATTCAGAGAAGATTCCAATATTGTTCACAGATAAACTTGATCATAAACCCACAATTCATCGGTCTCAACAAAACACCGCAAAAGAAGATTACATTGAATAGATCTCCACAGAATCGTGAAGAACTTTGTATTGAGATCCAAAGAGAGAGAAGAAGCCATCTAGCTAATAACTATGGAACCGAAGGTCTGAGGTAAACTACTCACACATCATCTGAGAGGCTATGGTGTTGATGTAGAAGCCCTCCGTGATCGATGCCCCCTCCGCCGGAGCTCCGGAAAAGGCCCCAAGATGGGATCTCACGGGTACAGAAGGTTGCCGCGGTGGATTAGGTTTTTGGCTCTGTATCTGGTAGTTTGGTGGTATGTAGGTATATATAGAAAGAAGAAGTACGTCGGTGGAGCAACATGGGCCCCATGAGGGTGAGGGCGCGCCTGGGGGGGTGGGTAGGTGCGCCCCTACCTCGTGCCTTCCTGGTAGCTTTCTTGACGTAGGGTCCAAGTCCTCTGGATCACGTTCATTCCAAAAATCACGTTCCCGAAGGTTTATTCCGTTTGGACTCCATTTGATATTCTTTTTCTGTGAAACTTTGAAATAGGCTAAAAACAGCAATTCTGGGCTGGGCCTCCAGTTAATAGGTTGTCCCAAAAATAATATAAAAGTGTATAATAAAGCCCAATAATGTCCAAAACAGAATATAATATAGCATGGAACAATAAAAAATTATAGATACGTTGGAGACGTATCATTGCCTTTCATCTCGGGCTTTGCCACACTTGCATCTACATTGACTTTTGCAAAACCCCGAGGTGGCGCCCTAGTCCTTGCCACTAATGACTGACAACTTAACAAACTAGATGATACCCCGCACATTGTTGCGGGAATGTTTCGCAATATATTCAGTGAGAATTGGTTGTATGAAACATGAATATGTAGCGTAATAAAATGAGAACTAAAACTAAAAAATGATTTGTGGTGTTTGTTTATTGTATAATATAAATACCATAATAGCATGTAAATGCTCATTCATGTTTGCATGTTGAGGTGGCTTTTTATTATGCATGGTTGCATGTTGTGACAGGCTTTTCTCCATGCATGTTGAATGATGAGGTGATATACTTGCATGTTGAGAGAAATACATTAGTGGGGGCTAGCTATTTAGATATAGAAGATTCCTCATGTGATAATGAATCAATCATCACAACAGCCACTACTTGGCAGTTAGTTCAATTGTCTCGCATAAGTGCTCCGCCAAATCACCATCAACAAGTGCACCTCGCCATATCGCACTCGAGCAATGAGTGTCTCCAGGAGTCAGCCGCACCACAAAGAGCACAAGTGCACCTCGCCATATCGCACTCAAGCAATGAGTGTCTCCAGGAGTCAGGCGCACCACAAAGAGCACAAGTGCACCTCGCCATATCGCACTCAAGCAATGAGTGTCTCCAGAGTCAGCCATGCCACAAAGAGCACAAGTGCTGGTAGTGGACATTTTCCTATGGGCCTATATGTCCTCGGTTGACAATGAGTGCCTCGCTAGTCTCCAAAGGAACATACATATTTTTCCCGATACGGGTGTTTTCCATAATAGCTTCCACGAGGCCACATCTCTATCAGTACTAGAGGAACCAGCAGAACCGTTGATCCAAGCTTCCTGTCTGTACTTTGTAGCAACATCATCTTGTATGCTGATCTCACAGTACAACAACCACTTTTCTCAAAGTGCCACGCCCAGCTATCTTCTACCTCACTTGTATAGATAGATATATTAAGAATAGATGAAATATAAATTGGTAAACACACCTCTGATAGTTCCTCCATGTCCCATCTTGCGGCTACAAGTAAACGTGGATTGGTTACCCGGCATCCATAGGGGTGCAACATGACGTCCATTGGAATCCAATTGTCAGACCATATATGAGTTGAAGCTCCGTTGCCAATTCTCTGTATCAATCCCCGCTTGAGTACATCACGTCCTTCTACTACTGCTCTCCAAATCTGGCTTGGATGGTTACCCAGTTCTGCATTCAAAATCGAGCACGAAGGGAAATATAAAATTCTTGCACCAAGTGATTCTGGGTTTTGTAGATGTGCCACACCTGTTTAGCTTTTTTTTCTGAGCTTTAGAATGCGCCATGCCTGTTTAGCTAGGAGAGCCAAATTTAAAATTTCAAACCATGAAACTAGGTTACACCCACACCCACTAAAAGAGTTTTTTTAGGGGAACCGTACTAAAAGAGGTACTATTGCCAGATTGCCAAGACGGGCCAAGAAAGCGGGCATGAACGAACTGGCCCAAATTGCACGGTCTAGGACCAGTTTACACCCACCAGACACCAGAGGGCACGAGTCAAGCGGGGCTCCTCCTTTCTTCTTGCCAGCCGTCGCAGTCTCTCTTCGACGTCTGCTCTCCTGCTCCCAAGCCCCTCCCTCGTAGCTAGGCTAGGGTTTTACTTTCCCCTCCGACAAGCTTTTTCCGGCGCGCCACGATGACGGCCACCGAGCTGCTCCGCGCCCAGCTCGAGGAGCAGAGCATCGAGGTGATCCTCCATTCCGAGCCCTCCCCCCTCTCCGATTTGGTGCCATGTCAGACTAAAGAATCTTCGCCTCACATTTCAGAAAAAATAAAAATAAAAAAAATATTTCCCATTCTTGCTTGTTCGGCCCCTGGATTGGCGTGTTCGGTTGCTGTGGTGGTGTTATAGCGCTAGATCTCGTCAGTCCATGTCGCCTAGGTCGCACAGAACTCTGTAAAGGGTGGCCAACCTGATGGCACTTCCCTTGAATGCTTGTCCTTTCTGGTATCCTAAGGCTTTTCATGGTGAAGGGCAGCGGGTCCGGTCAACCCAGGCCTACATGAACCTCCAGCTGAGGGATTCATGCTCACTTGTCCAACTGGGAGTTTCATTTTCAGGCCCAACCTTTCATCTTTCTGCTCCTAACTTTGCTCTTACATATAGTACATTGTACTTCTTCATTTGTTTGCCGGTTGTCCTAGTTATGTATAGTTTGTGGTCCACTTTCAGAGCAATCTCTAGTGTTGCAAATTGAAATGCTACTGCTTTGTCTTATGGATACAAATCTGAAAAGAATTTTAAGCGAGCATAGATAAATCATCCACCTTTGATCTTTTCTACAGTAGAAATCAGACCTTGCTTGTTTGTAAATAGCTTTGGAAGTCGATTAGTAGCCTAAGTATCTTGTGTGTATGGTTACATGCTTTATGGCATATTTCCTGTACCAACAATATAATTGTGCGAGTATACCTTCTGTTGTCAAAGCAGAGAGTAGTTCCTTGTAATTTCAGTTTATCTTCTCGAGTGTCATTTCAGTTTATCTTCTGCTGATGCTACTTACTATGTGCTCGCATATTCATGTTGTTAGATTGTTTACTATTCTTTCATTTCTGCATACGGCTAACTCTGTTTCCCCGCACTCTGCATATGCCCTGTTCCGAGGGAGTGCTGTTTGGTCTTTAATACTTACAACAGTCAAGTAATATGATTTTTGTAATGCATACTCTCAGGGAGATGAGCCTATCCTTGAGGATGATGACGACGGCGATGAATACGATGATGAGGATGAGGATGAAATAGATGACCATGATGTTGAGGGTATGTTCAAATTATGTAGTTCCTTCTATTCAGTTCAAGTAGCCACTTAGTTACAGATAAGCATATTTCTTATCGTAATGCTGCCTTGTAAGTTCTAACATAAGTTTAAACATCTGAAGTTATTGCCCATACCCGAATTTTAAATTAAACGTTGCTTATTCAACTCCTGAATCGGTGGATTATTTTGTTTCTATTGGGCTAAATTTTGGCATTTCCATAATTTCGAAATTGTTACTTGATCTGTTCCTCAATGAACAAACTCCAAATTTACCTATTTTGGTTCACTTTGACCTGTTTTTTATTTGAAGATTCAGAACCGACCAGTTTGTACTTGTCTAATGCTCTGTTCTTTACGAACCATCGCTATGCCGTTGTGGTCTATATTCTCAGTTTTGTGGAATTGTATCATATGCACTTATTCCTGAATTATTCAGCACTGCTTACTTACAGAATATATAGTTTCTTGAGTACTTCCTGCCATTTGTATGTAATATTCATGTATGTACTGTGGTGGCACCTTGTATCAATTTGAACTTAACATATACATGAATGTTCAGCTATAGCATTTAGTTTGATAGGAACAAATCCTGAATATAAAATCTTGCTTTTGCAAGTATAATTTTGGTAGGTGAATCATTTCAATGCATTTAGTATGAACTGATGCTGGAATTTCCATTATATCAATAGCTAATCCTTTTTACCTTACCCTAAGTGGCAAAACTAAGATGTTCAAAATTCCAAAATCGACAATGGATACCAAGAAGACTTGATTACAGTCACAGTTTCTATTCAATCTTGCTTTAGAAAAGTTTAAGTGTTGTATGAATGTTACACTTGCCATTTTCAGCGATTGCAGATAATAACCCACAAAGTGAACTATGTCCAGTTGTAGAAATCTGGGCTTTTGCAAATTTTGAAAATCTGACATTATGCGTCTGTGCTTTCTGGGACTAGGAGGTGATGCTAGTGGAAGATCTAGGCAGACAAGGAGTGAGAAGAAGAGCAGAAAAGCAATGGAGAAGCTTGGCATGAAGGTCATTACTGGTGTGAACCATGTAACTATCAAAAAGAGCAAGACCGTGAGCATCTTAACCACTTTACGACATTGTTCCCTGAAGCATAATTATATGCTAGTGGTTATCATATTTTCTTAAGTCCTTCTCCAACACAATTGCAGGTTACGTTTGTCCTCTCCAAGCCAGATGTCTTCAAGATCTCACACTCAGAAACCTATGTCATTATCGGGGAGATCAAGTTCGAGGACCTGAACACTGAGCTGCAGACACAAGCGACAGAGCACTTCAAGGCGCCGGGCCCAAGCAGGGTCAATTCAAAGGGTGAGCCGTCTGTGGCAGCAATCCAAGATGACGAGGAGGTCGACGAGACGGGTGTTGACAAGAAGGACGTCGAGCTCGTGATGATGCAGGCCTCCGTGTCGAGATCCAGGGCTGTGGAGGCACTCAAGGCTGCGGATGGCGACATCGTCAGCGCCATCATGGAGTTGACTAACTAGGTCCTGGAAGGTGGAGTTGTGTCCTGATAATAGGGGGGTTGGGTCAATGCTGTCTTTTGGATGTCCTCTTGAATTTTGCAGCTGCGTAATTGGAGGCTCTGTGTCTCTGTTGAAAGCTGAAACAGTATTTTGGAGCATGTTGTTTCGGATGTGGGTATGGCTCCAGAATGTGGTGAATGCCACCTTTTTTTCTTGGAGATGTAGGTTTTGGAGGCGTTTAAACATGTGATGATCAGCAAACTGCTTGCTCTTATGGGAAAATCTGAATTGGTTGTGCCAAGTTTTCCTACAAACGGATGTCATTCTGTGTTCCAGACAATATGTCATTCTAGCTAGCTTTTGTGTTTTGTTAACTAACTACAGCCCTTGTGAGATTTTGAGACAGCTTTCAAGTTTGTTTTGCCACATGGATCGAAACAAGTTAAGGAAGACACGAAAATAAATGGCCTCTTTATGCTTGTGGCGAAGCTCTGTCAATGAACAATTGGGTTTTGTTTGTTTGGTTGTCAATTCATTTATCTTGCCAATGTTTTCCACTTATAGGTGACCAAAATTTGTTGCGAGGCAAAAACCCTTGGTCTTTTTGGTGCAAATTCTTGGAGATACCTTTGCTTTTCTAGGACAAATGTGATTCATATGCATTACTAAGTTTTAGGTTGTACTGCTGTGAGAAGAAAGAGTTGTAGATTGTGCTGGTTGCCTGCTCATGTATGTGTTGGTTACAGGGGGGTCACGCTTCCTGCATGAGCGAGCGCCTCTCCCTGTGTTGGGATGTTGGCTTCAGGCCTTTTCGCCCTCTCTGTCCTTTCATCCTGCCTCCATCGGCTCAGTGAGCTGGAATCTGCGCCCCTCTCGACCGCTACTGCCTCCAGTCCTCCACCTCACGTGAGACCACCTGGCGTTGCCCAGAAGGGCCACAGCGATTTCGGCAACTAATGATACGACGGGCGGGCTGCGGCGAGGTACTTTTCCTTGCTCTTGAGAACTATTTTCCGTTGAATATAGACCCAATTTTTCCTTTTTTTATTCCTTAGAAGGCCGTCGCACCTTTCTGTTCCTTAGAATCATTTTTGTGTGTGTTTCGGGCGGTATCAAACAGTCACCTAATATCTTATCCACCTCTTCAGGAAAATGAATATCTCCGGAAAATATTTTGAGTTCCGTATGGCTTTTTTTTCTCTTCACTCGGACCAATCTGCCTAATCGACTTCTTGTATTTTTTGTGAGTTGTGTATCCACTCCAATAATACTATTGTCAAGTATCTTTAGGGATGAAGATCTCAGCAAGAGATGAAGTTCTTGAAGAATGAAAAAAACCTGATCTACTTACTTTTGGTACTCCCCAAGGTCCAGCTCTCCTGATTTGCTCGCATATTGTAAGTCTAAGGTTCCGAATCGGAATGCACTAGGACTTCTCGTCTCGTGAGCGTGGGTTGCAATCTAGGGGGGAACAGAGGGAAAAAATGTTTTATCCAGTTTTTACAGCGCGAAGTTTTTTGTCCACTTTCTGATTTTCTGCCCGTAGCTATCTCCCTATGGAGGGATTCGGCTGAGCTGTACTGCCATCTTCCAATCTTTTCCTATGCGCGAGTCGATCAGTGATCCCGCTGCCTTCCCTCCTCGGAAATAGATGCTCCTGGAATTCTCCAACACCTGAGATGAACTTTTGAGATGATAAGTTTCCATATGCCTTCCATTCATATTTCATAAAGGATTGCGTCAATGCAACCCATTGATTATTGTCACTGCTCTCTCTCTCTCCCGCTTGGGAACCTTGACTATGATCGTGTTTGTTTGTCTGCTAGTACCATCCAGATAACATAGTTAGAGGCCACATGGAGACTATAGAGAGGAGCACTGGGTCCTTTATAAGTGCCGGTCATGCTTAGGCCGAGGAAGGTTGGTGAGCACATTACCTATCCATCCATTAATTTTGTGACCAATTCATTGAGTACCGATTGTACCTAAGCCTCAAGTGCCCTTTATAAGTGCCGGTCATGCTCATGCTCTGCTCCATTTTCTTGGCTCACCCCAAACTCTACACTCAACACTTGTTTGCCAAGCTTTTCAGAGAGTGCGTTCAGAACCAGTATGCCTCATACACCTTCTGGAATTTGTGGAAGTAGCGAAATGCTCGAATCACCACCTCCTGCCCTTCGGAGTCACAGATGGCCTCCAAGATTGCAAATGACATGTCATCATGTTTTTCTTTTTGAGGGAAACAATAGGACTCTTCTGCATATTTTTATTGATTTTTGAAAACAGGTACAAAACAATAATAAGGTCCCATAGGCCCAAAGGAAAACATACACTATAGAAAAAGGAAAAACAGGGAAACCTAGAGCAGCAAAAAACTATACAGGTAAATGATCCATTTGATCTCATCCTTGAATTTTCTTCTGCAGTTGTAGTGGTTTGGTTGTGTGCCTTTGAAATGAAATCATTCCTCGTGGTCCAGATTGCCCAAGTCACCAGAATGATTATTTTCATGGAAAAAGGTACCTGCAGCAGTTATTTGAGGACCTTAACTTCTTCCTGTATGCCCATAAAATTTGGAGTCCAAGTTGGACAGATATATGCCCAACAGAGTTGAGCAAATGGGCAGTGGAGAAAAAGATGGTCCCTGGTTTCCAATATGCCTGCATTGCACATAACACAAGTATAGCTTGGTATATAGAAGTTCTTTCACATCAAAAGAGCTCTGGTGTTCAGTCTATTGTTTGCCAGTAGCCAGAAGAAAATTTTGTGCTCAAGCTAACAACAGGTTGCCCATTTCCACTTGATAAGTGGCATTGCTGCAGGGAAATGAGTGAGCTGTTGGTAAGCTTGCGACACTTTAAAAACATTTGACCCCTGAGGCATTTGCCAAACATCTGGATCATCATGTAAAACCAGCGGTTGCAAAAATTCTTCCATCTCCTGAAATTGCAAATAAGCTTCCTCTGACAGCGGTAAATGGAAGTGATCGGAGAGGTCCTATAAATGCCAAACGGCAAAAACAGATATTTGCTTAGTTGTGGCAAAAGAATGCAAATGTGGCCATTTCTGCATTGCAGGTAATCCAACCCAGCTACCAGTCCAAAAGTTCAGAGAAACCCCACTATGAATAATGCAAGCTCATTGCTCTTTGTAGATTGCTAACAGTTTAAGACAATCTCTCCACCAGAAAGAGCACCCAGCCTGAGGAGTATCAGGAGTACTTTGCTGGTAGTAAACCTCCCAAACAAGGTTCACCCGAGGAATATTGTCATGGCTTATGAACTTATGCACCATCTTGAGCAGTAAACACGTATTTTGGATGGAGAGATTTAAGAAGCCAAGGCCACCTTTAACTTTAGGTCTGCAAATAAGGTCCCAAGCTGCCAATGGTGGGTTTTTTCTCTCGAGATCTTTTCCCCTCCAGAAGCAATGCCTTATGTATTTATCAATTTGCTCAATGATGCCCTTGTAAAGAAGCAAGCAGCTCACACTAGTAGAAAAAGGGGCTTTCGTTCGGGCATGGCCAGTCCATTAGTCCCGGTTCCGCCACGAACTGGGACCAATGGATGCATTTGTCCCGGTTCGTGAGCCCAGGGGGCCGGCCGGTACCTCGTGGGCATTGGTCCCGGTGCGTATGGACCCATTTCTCCCGGTTCTAGGCACGAACCGGGACCAATGGGCCTCGCTCCTGGCCCACAAACATTGGTCCCGGTTCTTGGCTCGAACCGGGATAGAAGGCTGGGCTTTAGTCCCGGTTCCAGCCATGAACCGGGACAAATGAGTTACCAATATATACCCCGTCACCGCAGCAGAGCACTCCACAGTGCTCTGTTCTTTCTGGCCGGCGATGAGAGGGCATTTGGGTGCTCTAGCTCACCTCCTATGCACATGAGGTGTTCGATGAAATGCCCGAGCCACGCTAGTTAAGCTTTCTCCTCTCGAAGGTCGACCTCCAAGCTCCATTTTCCCCGAGATTTGTCTAGGTTTAGCGGTCCGTCACGTCCCGTCCCCGTCTTCACCGCCGTCGATAGCCCGCGCCGATCTCGTCGCCTGCACCACCGTGGTGAGCCTCTTGTTCTTATCTTCTTCTGAAAGAAAAAATTCTTACTTTAGATAGATACTTGTCTAATTTTCTTACTTTTATTATTGCTTGTTATTATATAGTGCGATGGTTTTGGTATCCGCCCCCGCCGGCCCTCGTCCTGGCTATGATTCAGATGTGGTATATATTATCTTTTATAACAATTTGGTTCATTTATTGTTTATGACAATTATGCCCATCAAGTTTACATATATTTTATTTATGTAGGAGGTAGTTGAACCGGAAATTCCAACCGACCCTATTGTCGAGAGGTTAAATTTAGTTGAAGAAGAAAACAATTACATGAAGGAAAAAATAAAAAAAAATTGAGGAGGAGAAGATGATATTGGAGTTGCATGTTGCGGATGTCGTCGATGATCACAAGATCAAGATGGATGCAATGCGGTTGAATATTAGAAAGATTAGAAAATATGTCATTCATACCGAGGCTTGGTATCATTATGCCGTTGGATCAATTTTTACCTTGGTTGTGATTATGATCGCGTTTGATGTTGCATTGAAAGGTTTTACATAGTTTCAATTTATGATTTAACTAGATACTCTGGAGAGCTATATGTTGTTCAATGAGAACTATGTATCTACTTTGTTTTTAATGTGATGATGAACTTCTATTAATTTGGTCACTTATCTATTCATGAGAGCTATATATACTAAATTGATGATGTGGCTTTGAACGGTGCATTTTGAACACAGAAAACCTATGGAGTTCAAACAAGTTAAAAACAATGAAATCATTTTCTAACAGACGAGTTTTCGTATGAAACCCTCATACCTCGAAAGAGATTGTCCGTTTTGTACACGAAGTACATCCAGTTTTTTCCGTAACCCTCTCTACTTTCTTGCACATGCTATACGGGTGAAATGATGATACCATGCCAACTTTCAACCTTTTCAGAATTCATTTGTAGAGCTTTTCAATTTCAGGGTCTTATAGCTGGAAAAAAAATCAGTAAATACATGAAAAATAACAAATGAAGTCAGAAAGGGTTGAAAATTGATGATGTGGCTTTGAACGGTGCATTTTGAACACAGAAAAACTGTGGAGTTCAAAAAAGTTAAAAAATGAAATCCCTTTATAACAGACGAGTTTCTGCATGAAACCCTCATACCTCGAAAGAGATTGTCCGTTTTGTACACGAAGTGCATCCAGTTTTTGTCGTAACCCTCTCTACTTTCTTGCACATGCTATATGGGTGAAATGATGATACCATGCCAACTTTCAACCATTTCAGAGTTCATTTGTAGTGCTTTTCAATTTCAGGGTCTTATAGCTGGAAAAAATCAGTAAATGCATGAAAAATAACAAATAAAGTCAGAAAGGGTTGAAAATTGATGATGTGTCTTTGAATGGTGCATTTTGAACACAGAAAAACTATGGAGTTCAAACAAGTTAAAAAAAATGAAATCCCTTTGTAACAGACGAGTTTCCGTATAAAACCCTGATACTTCGAAAGATATTGTCCGTTTTGTACACGAAGTGCATCCAGTTTTTGCCGTAAGCCTATCTACTCTCTTGCACATGCTATGTGGGTGAAATGATGATACCATGCCAACTGTCAACTTTTTCAGAGTTCATTTGTAGTGCTTTTCAATTTCAGGGCCTTACAGCTGAAAAAAATCAGTAAATTCATGAAAAATAACAAATGAAGTCAGAAAGGGTAGAAAATTGATGATGTGGCTTTGAATGGTGTATTTTGAACATAGAAAAACTATGGAGTTCAAATAAGTTCTAAAAAATGAAATCCCTTGGTAACAAACGAGTTTCCGTATGAAACCCAGATACTTCAAAAGAGATTGTCCGTTTTGTACACGAAGTGCATCCAGTTTTAGCCGTAACCCTCCCTACTTTCTTGAACATGCTATATGGGTGAAATGATGATACCATGCCAAATTTCAACCTTTTTAGAGTTCATTTGTAGTGCTTTTCAATTTCAGGGTCTTATAGCTGGAAAAAAAATTAGTAAATGCATGAAAAATAACAAATGAACTCAGAAAGGGTTGAAAATTGATGATGTGGCTTTGAACGGTGCATTTTGAACACAGAAAAACTATGGATTTCAAACAAGTTAAAAAAATGAAATCCCTTTATAACAGACGAGTTTCCGCATGAAACCCTCATACCTCGAAAGAGATTGTCTGTTTTGTACACGAAGTGCATCCAGTTTTTGCCGTAACCCTCTCTACTTTCTTGCACATGCTATATGGGTGAAATGATGATACCATGCCAACTTTCAACCATTTCATCGTTCATTTGTAGTGCTTTTCAATTTCAGGGTCTTATAGCTGGAAAAAAATCAGTAAATGCATGAAAAATAACAAATAAAGTTAGAAAGGGTTGAAAATTGATGATGTGTCTTTGAATGATGCATTTTGAACACAGAAAAACTTTGGAGTTCAAACAAGTTAAAAAAATGAAATCCCTTTGTAACAGACGAGTTTCCGTATAAAACCCTGATACTTCGAAAGATATTGTCCGTTTTGTACACGAAGTGCATCCAGTTTTTGCCGTAAGCCTATCTACTTTCTTGCACATGCTATGTGGGTGAAATGTGTTGGGGAACGTAGCAATAATTCAAAATTTTCTACGTATCACCAAGATCAATCTATGGAGTCATCTCGCAACGAGGGAGGAGTGGATCTACATACCCTTGTAGATCGCACGCGGAAGCGTTCAAGAGAACGGGGTTGATGGAGTCGTACTCGTCGTGATCCAAATCACCGATGATCCTAGCGCCAAACGGACGGCACCTCCGTGTTCAACACACGTACGGAGCAGTGACGTCTCGTCCTTCTTGATCCAGCAAGGGGGAGGAGAGGTTGATAGAGATCCAGCAGCACGACAGCGTGGTGGTGGAAGTAGCGGAATTCCAACAGGGCTTCGCCAAGCGCTGCGGGAGGAGGGAGATGTGTCATGGGAGGGAGAGGGAGGCGCCAGGGCTTAGGTATGGTTGCCCTCCCTTCCCCCACTATATATAGGGCCAAGGGATAGGGGGAGGGCGAAGCCTTGCCCCTTCCTCCAAGGAAGGGTGCGGCCAAGGGGGGAAGGAGTCCATCCTCCCCAAGGCACCTCGGAGGTGCCTTCCCCCTTTAGGACTCTCCCCTCCTCTTGTCCCTTTGGCGCATGGGCCTCTAGGGGCTGGTGCCCTTGGCCCGTGTAGGCCAAGGCGCACCCCCTACAGCCCATGTGGCCCCCGGGGCAGGTGGCCCCACCCGGTGGACCCCCGGGACCCTTTCGGTGGTCCCGGTACAATACCGGTGACCCCAAAACTTGTCCCGATGGCCGAAATAGCACTTCCTATATATAATTCTTTACCTCCGGACCATTCCGGAACTCCTCGTGACGTCCGGGATCTCATCCGGGACTCCGAATAACTTTTGGGTTACCGCATACTTATATCTCTATAACCCTAGCATCACCGAACCTTAAGTGTGTAGACCCTACGAGTTCGGGAGACATGCAGACATGACCGATATGACTCTCCGGTCAATAACCATCAGCGGGATATGGATACCCATGTTGGCTCCCACATGTTCCACGATGATCTCATCGGATGAACCACAATGTCAAGGACTTAATCAATCCCGTATACAATTCCCTTTGTCTAGCGGTATGATACTTGCCCGAGGTTCGATCGTCGGTATCCCGATACCTTGTTCAATCTCCTTACCGGCAAGTCTCTTTACTCGTTCCGTAACACATCATCCCGTGATCAACTCCTTGATCACATTGTGCACATTATGATGATGTCCTACCGAGTGGGCCCAGAGATACCTCTCCATCACACGGAGTGACAAATCCCAGTCTCGATTCGTGCCAACCCAACAGACACTTTCGGAGATACCTGTAATGTACCTTTATAGCCACCCAGTTACGTTGTGACGTTTGGTACACCCAAAGCACTCCTACGGTATCCGGGAGTTGCACAATCTCATGGTCTAAGGAAATGATACTTGACATTAGAAAAGCTTTAGCATACGAACTACATGATCTTGTGCTAGGCTTAGGATTGGGTCTTGTCCATCACATCATTCTCCTAATGATGTGATCCCGTTATCAACGACATCCAATGTCCATGGTCAGGAAACCATAACCATCTATTGATCAACGAGCTAGTCAACTAGAGGCTTACTAGGGACATGGTGTTGTCTACGTATCCACACATGTATCTGAGTTTCCTATCAATACAATTCTAGCATGGATAATAAACGATTATCATGAACAAGGAAATATAATAATAATCAATTTATTATTGCCTCTAGGGCATATTTCCAATAGTCTCCCACTTGCACTAGAGTCAATAATCTAGTTCACATCGATATGTGATTAACACTCAAGGTCACATCCAAATGTGACTAACACCCAAAGAGTTTACTAGAGTCAATAATCTAGTTCACATTTACCATGTGATTAACACTGGATGAGTTCTGGGTTTGATCATGTTATGCTTGTGAGAGAGGTTATAGTCAACGGGTCTGAACCTTTCAGATCCGTGTGTACTTTGCAAATCTCTATGTCATCTTGTAGATGCAGCTACTACGCTATATTTGGAGCCATTTCAAATAACTGTTCTACTTGGAGCTATTCTAAATTGTTGCTCCATTATACATAACTGGTATCTCTACTCAGAGCTATCCGGATAGGTGTTAAGCTTGCATCGACGTAACTCTTTACGTCAAACTCTTTATCACCTCCATAATCTAGAAAATTCCTTAGTCCACTAGTTACTAAGGATAACTTTGTCCGATGTCCCGTGATCCATTCTTGGATCACTCTTGTACCCCTTGACTGACTCATGGCAAGGCACACTTCAGGTGCGGTACACAGCATAGCATACTGTAGAGAGCCTATGATAAAAGCATAGGGGACGACCTTCGTCCTTCCTCTTTCTTCTGTCGTGGTCGAGCTTTAAGTCTTAACTTCATAGCTTACAACTCAGGCAAGAACTCCTTCTTTGACTGATCCATCTTGAACACCTTCAAGATCATGTCAAGGTATGTGCTCATTTGAAAGTACCATTAAGCATTTTGATCTATCCTTATAGATCTTGATGCTCAATGTTCAAGTAGCTTAATCCAGGCTTTCCATTGAAAAATACTTTCCAAATAACCCTATATGCTTTCCAGAAATTCTACATCATTTCTGATCCATAATATGTCAACAACATATACTCATCAGAAATTCTATAGTGCTCCCACTCACTTCTTTGGAAATACAAGTTTCTCATAAACTTTGTATACACCCAAAACTTTGATCATCTTATCAAAGCATACACTCCAACTTCGAGATGCTTACTCCAGTCCTTAGAAGGATTGCTGGAGCTTTGCATACTTATTAGCATCTTTCAGGATTGACAAAACCTTCCGGTTGTGTCACATACAACCTTTCCTCAAGAAAATCATCGAGGAAACAATGTTTTTTTTGACATCCTATCTGCAAGATTTCATAAATAATGCAGTAATCGCTAATATAATTCCAACAGACTCTTAGCATCGCTACGAGTGAGAAAGTCTCATCGTAGTCAACTCCTTGAACTTGTCGAAAAACATCTTAACGACAAGTCGAGCTTTCTTAATGGTGACATTTACCATCATTGTCCGTCTTCCTTTTAAAATCCATCTGTACTCAATAGCCTTACGACCATCGAGCCGTTCTGCCAAAGTCTACACTTTGTTTTCATACATGGATCCTCTCTCGGCCTTGAGCCATTTATCGGAATCCGGGCCCACCATCGCTTCTCCATAGCTCATAGGTTCATTGTTGTCTAGCAACATGACTTCCAAGACAGGATTACGTACCACTCTGAAGTAGTACACATCCTTGTCATCCCACGAGGTTTGGGAGTGACTTGATCCGAAGTCTCATGATCAATATCATAAGCTTCCACTTCAATTGGTGTAGGTGCCACAGGAACAACTCTTTGTGCCCTGCTATACACTAGTTGAAGTGACGGTTCAATAACCTCATCAAGTCTCCACCATCCTCCCACTCAATTGCTTCGAGAGAATCTTTTCCTCGAGAAAGTACCCGATTCTAGAAACAATCCCTTATTGCTTTCGGATCTGAGACAGGAGGTATACCCAACTGTTTTGGGTGTCCTATGAAGATGCATTTATCCGCTTTGGGTTCGAGCCTATCAGCCTGAAACTTTTCCACATAAGCGTCGCAGCCCCAAACTTCTAAGAAATGACAGCTTAGGTTTCTCTAAACCATAGTTCATACGGTGTCATCTCATCGGAATTACGTGGTGCCCTATTTAAAGTGAATGTGGTTGTCTCTAATGCCTAACCCATAAACTATCGTGGTAATTCGGTAAGAGACATCATGGTATGCATCATATCCAATAGGGTGCAGTTATGATGTTCGGACACACCATCATACTATGATGTTCCAGGCTGTATTAGTTGTGAAACAATTTCCACAATGTCTTAATTCTATGCCAAACTCGTAATTCAGATATTCATCTCTATGATCATATCATAGATATCTTATCCTCTTGTCACGACGATCTTTCAACTTCACCCTGAAATTACTTGAACCTTTCAATAAATCAGACTCGTGATTCATCAAGTAAATATACTCAACATCTACTCAAATCATCTGTGAAGTAAGAACATAACGATATCCACTACACGCCTCAGCACTCATTGGACTGCACACATCAAAATGTATTACTTCCAACAAGTTGCTTTCTAGTTCCATTTTACTGAAACGAGGCTTTCAGTCATCTTGCCCATGTGGTATGATTTGCATGTCTCAAGTGATTCAAAATCAAGTGAGTCCAAACGGTCCATTTGCATGGAGTTTCTTCATGCATATACACCAATAGACATGGTTCGCATGTCTCAAACTTTTCAAAAACGAGTGAGCCCAAAGATCCATCAACATGGAGATTCTTCATGCGTTTTATATCGATATGACTTACGTGGCAGTGCCACAAGTAGGTGGTACTATCATTACTATCTTTTGGCATGAACATGTGTATCACTACGATCGAGATTCAATAAACCATTCATTTTAGGTGCAAGACCATTGAACGTATTATTCAAATAGACAGAGTAACCATTATTCTCCTTAAATGAATAACCGTATTGCGATAGACATAATCCAATCATGTCTATGCTCAACGCAAACACCAATCTTGATGGTAGAGGGAGCGTACGATACTTGATCATATTAACACTGGAAACACTTCCAACACATATCGTCAGCTCACCTTTAGCTAGTCTCCGTTTATTCCGTAGCTATTATTTCGAGTTACTAACACTTAGCAACCAAACCGGTATCTAATACCCTGGTGCTACTAGGAGTACTAGTAAAGTACACATCAACACAATGTATATCCAATATACTTCTATTGACCTTGCCAGCCTTCTTATCTACCAAGTATCTAGGGTAATTCTGCTCCAGTGGCTATTCCCCTTATTACAGAAGCACTTAGTCTCGGGTTTGGGTTCAACCTTGGGTTTATTCATTAGAGCAGCAGCTGATTTGCTGTTTCATGAAGTATCCCTTCTTGCCCTTGCCCTTCTTGAAACTAGTGGTTTCACCAACCATCAACAATTGATGCTCCTTCTTGATTTCTACTTTTGTGGTGTCAAACATCGTGAATATCTCAAGGATCATCATATATGTCCCTGATATATTATAGTTCATCACGAAGCTCTAGCAGCTTGGTGGTAATGACTTCGGAGAACCATCACTATTTCATCTGGAAGATCAACTCCCACTCGATTCAAGCGATTGTTGTACTCAGACAATCTGAGCACAAGTTCAACAATTGAGCTTTTATCCCTTAGTTTGCAGGCTAAGAAAATCGTCGGAGGTCTTATACCTCTTGACGTGGGCACGAGCCTGAAATCCCAATTTCAGCCCTCGAAACATCTCATATGTTTCGCGACGTTTCAAAAACGTCTTCGGTGCCTCAACTCTAAGCCGTTTAACTGAACTATCACGTAGTTATCAAAATGTGTATGTCAGATGTTCGCAACATCCACAGACAACGTTCGAGGTTCAGCACACTGAGCGGTGCATTAAGGACATAAGCCTTCTATGAAGCAGTGAGGACAATCCTCAGTTTGCGGACCTAGTCCGCATAATTGCTACTACCAACTTTCAACTAAATTTTCTCTAGGAACATATCTAAACAGTAGAACTGAAGCACGAGCTACGACATAATTTGCGAAGACCTTTTGACTATGTTCAGGATAATTAAGTTCATCTTATGAACTCCCACTCAGATAGACATCCCTCCAGTCATCTAAGTGATTACATGATCCGAGTTAACTAGGCCGTGTCCGATCATCACGTGAGACGGACTAGTCAACATCGGTGAACATCTTCATGTTGATCGTATATACCATACGACTCATGCTCGACCTTTCGGTCTTTTGTGTTCCGAGGCCATGTCTGTACACATGCTAGGCTCGTCAAGTCAACCTAAGTGTTTTGCGTGTGTAAATCTGGCTTACACCCGTTGTATGTGAATGTAAGAATCTATCACACCCGATCATCACGTGGTGCTTCGAAACGACGAACTTTCGCAACGGTGCACAGTTAGGGGGAACACTTTCTTGAAATTTTAATGAGGGATCATCTTATTTACTACCGTCGTTCTAAGCAAATAAGATGTATAAACATGATAAACATCACATGCAATCAAATAGTGACATGATATGGCCAATATCATATTGCTCCTTTTGATCTCCATCTTTGGGGCTCCATGATCATCTTGTCACCGGCATGACACCATGATCTCCATCATCGTGTCTTCATGAAGTTGTCTCGCCAACTTATTACTTCTACTACTATGGCTACCGGTTAGCAATAAAGTAAAGTAATTACATGACGTTTATGTTGACACGTAGGTCATAAATAAATTAATACAACCCCTATGGCTCCTGCCGGTTGTCATACTCATCGACATGCAAGTCGTGATTCCTATTACAAGAACATGATCAATCTCATACATCACATATATCATTCATCACATCCTTTTGGCCATATCACATCACATAGCATACCCTGCAAAAACAAGTTAGACGTCCTCTAATTGTTGTTTGCATGTTTTACGTGGCTGGTATGGGTTTCTAGCAAGAACGTTTCTTACCTATGCAAAGACCACAACGTGATATGCCAATTGCTATTTACCCTTCATAAGGACCCTTTTCATCGAATCCGATCCGACTAAAGTGGGAGAGACAGACACCCGCTAGCCACCTTATGCAACTAGTGCATGTCAGTCGGTGGAACCAGTCTCACGTAAGAGTACGTGTAAGGTCGGTCCGGGCCTCTTCATCCCACGATGCCACCGAATCAAGATAAGACTAGTAACGGAAAGCATATTGAACAAAATCAATGCCCACAACTACTTTGTGTTCTACTCGTGCATAGAAACTACGCATAGACCTAGCTCATGATGCCACTGTTGGGGAACGTAGCAATAATTCAAAATTTTCTACGTATCACCAAGATCAATCTATGGAGTCATCTAGCAACGAGGGAGGAGTGGATCTACATACCCTTGTAGATCGCGCGTGGAAGCGTTCAAGAGAACGGGGTTGATGGAGTCGTACTCGTCGTGATCCAAATCACCGATGATCCTAGCGCCGAACGGACGGCACCTCCGCGTTCAACACACATACGGAGAAGCGACATCTCCTCCTTCTTGATCCAGCAAGGGGGGAGGAGAGGTTGACAGAGATCCAGCAGCACGACGGCGTGGTGGTGGAAGTAGAGGGATTCCAACAGGGCTTCGCCAAGCGCCGCGGGAGGAGGGAGATGTGTCATGGGAGGGAGAGGGAGGCACCAGGGCTTAGGTATGGTTGCCCTCCCTTCCCCCCACTATATATAGGGCCAAGGGAGAGGGGGAGGGCGCAGCCTTGCCCCTTCCTCCAAGGAAGGGTGCGGCCAAGGGGGGAAGGAGTCCATCCTCCCCAAGGCACCTCGGAGATGCCTTCCCCCTTTAGGACTCTCCCCTCCTCTTGTCCCTTTGGCGCATGGGCCTCTAGGGACTGGTGCCCTTGGCCCATGTATGCCAAGGCGCACCCCCTACAGCCCATGTGGCCCCTGGGGCAGGTGGCCCCACCCGGTGGACCCCCGGGACCCTTCCGGTGGTCCCGGTACAATACCGGTGACCCCGAAACTTGTCCCGATGGCCGAAATAGCACTTCCTATATATAATTCTTTACCTCCGGACCATTCCGGAACTCCTCGTGACGTCCGGGATCTCATCCGGGACTCTGAAAAACTTTCGGGTTACCGCATACTTATATCTCTATAACCCTAGTGTCACCGAACCTTAAGTGTGTAGACCCTACGGGTTCGGGAGACATGCAGACATGACCGAGATGACTCTCCGGTCAATAACCATCAGCGGGATCTGGATACCCATGTTGGCTCCCACATGTTGCACGATGATCTCATCGGATGAACCACGATGTCAAGGACTTAATCAATCCCGTATACAATTCCCTTTGTCTAGCGGTACGATACTTGCCCGAGGTTCGATCGTCGGTATCCCGATACCTTGTTCAATCTCGTTACCGGCAAGTCTCTTTACTCGTTCCGTAACACATCATCCCGTGATCAACTCCTTGATCACATTGTGCACATTACGATGATGTCCTACCGAGTGGGCCCAGAGATACCTCTCCGTCACACGGAGTGACAAATCCCAGTCTCGATTCGTGCCAACCCAACAGACACTTTCGGAGATACCTGTAATGTACCTTTATAGCCACCCAGTTACGTTGTGACGTTTGGTACACCCAAAGCACTCCTACGGTATCCGGGAGTTGCACAATCTCATGGTCTAAGGAAATGATACTTGACATTAGAAAAGCTTTAGCATACGAAGTACATGATCTTGTGCTAGGCTTAGGATTGGGTCTTGTCCATCACATCATTCTCCTAATGATGTGATCCTGTTATCAACGACATCCAATGTCCATGGTCAGGAAACCGTAACCATCTATTGATCAACGAGCTAGTCAACTAGAGGCTTACTAGGGACATGGTGTTGTCTATGTATCCACACATGTATCTGAGTTTCCTATCAATACAATTCTAGCATGGATAATAAACGATTATCATGAACAAGGAAATATAATAATAATCAATTTATTATTGCCTCTAGGGCATATTTCCAAATGAAGTCAGAAAGGGTTGAAAATTTATGATGTGGCTTTGAACGGTGCATTTTGAACACAGAAAAACTATGGAGTTCAAACAAGTTAAAAATGAAATCCCTTTATAACAGACGAGTTTCCGCATGAAACCCTCATACCTCGAAAGAGATTGTCCGTTTTGTACACGAAGTGCATCCAGTTTTTGCCGTAACCCTTTCTACTTTCTTGCACATGCTATATGGGTGAAATGATGATACCACGCCAACTTTCAACCATTTCAGAGTTCATTTGTAGTGCTTTTCAATTTCAGGGTCTTATAGCTGGAAAAAAATCAGTAAATGCATGAAAAATAACAAATAAAGTCAGAAAGGGTCGAAAATTGATGATGTGTCTTTGAATGGTGCATTTTGAACACAGAAAAACTATGGAGTTCAAACAAGTTAAAAAAATGAAATCCCTTTGTAACAGACGAGTTTCCGTATAAAACCCTGATACTTCGAAAGATATTGTCCGTTTTGTACACGAAGTGCATCCAGTTTTTTCCGTAAGCCTATCTACTTTCTTGCACATGCTATGTGGGTGAAATGATGATACCATGCCAACTGTCAACTTTTTCAGAGTTCATTTGTAGTGCTTTTCAATTTCAGGGTCTTATAGCTGAAAAAATCAGTAAATTCACGAAAAATAACAAATGAAGTCAGAAAGGGTAGAAAATTGATGATGTGGCTTTGAATGGTGTATTTTGAACATAGTAAAACTATGGCGTTCAAATAAGTTCTAAAAAATGAAATCCCTTTGTAACAAACGAGTTTCCGTATGAAACCCAGATACTTCAAAAGAGATTGTCCGTTTCGTACACGAAGTGCATCCAGTTTTAGCTGTAACCCTCCCTACTTTCTTGCACATGCTATATGGGTGAAATGATGATACCATGCCAACTTTCAACCTTTTTAGAGTTCATTTGTAGTGCTTTTCAATTTCAGGGTCTTATAGCTGGAAAAAAAAGTAAATGCATGAAAAATAACAAATGAAGTCAGAAAGGGTTGAAAATTGATGATGTGTCTTTGAATGGTGATTTTTGAACAAAGAAAAACTATGGATTTCAAACAAGTTAAAAAAAATGAAATCCCTTTGTAACAGACGAGTTTCCGTATAAAACCCTGATACTTCGAAAGATATTGTCCGTTTTGTACACGAAGTGCATCCAGTTTTGGCCGTAAGCTTCTACTTTTTTGCACATGCTATGTGGGTGAAATGATGATACCATGCCAACTTTCAACTTTTTCAGAGGTCATTTGTAGTGCTTTTCAATTTCCGGGTCTTATAGCTCAAAAAAATCAGTAAATGCATGAAAAATAACAAATGAAGTCAAAAAGGGTTGAAAATTGATGATGTGGCTTTGAATGGTGCATTTTGAACACAGAAAAACTATGGAGTTCAAATAAGTTCAAAAAATGAAATCCCTTTGTAACAGACGAGTTTCCGTATGAAACCCTCATACTTCGAAAGAGATTGTCCGTTTTATACACGAAGTGCATCCAGTTTTTGCCGTAAGCCTCTCTACTTTCTTGCACATGCTATGTGGGTGAATTATAATACCATGCCAACTTTTAACCTTTTCAGAGTTCATTTGAAATGCTTTTCAATTTTGGGGTCTTGTAGCTCAAAATAATCAGTAAATGCATAAAAATTTAATAGCAAAAAGAATTATCACAAAAAAAA